>NW_028175327.1:0-156523 GCF_965226575.1 Pagrus pagrus
AGTGGCTTATGTCAAAATGAGCGTTTCAGAGCGATTGGAGGCTGTTTTAGCACTGTACAGTCGCCTAAGGCTGAAAAGTGGCTTATGTCAAAAATGAGCGTTTCAGAGCGATTGGAGGCTGTTTTAGCGCTGAAAAGTGGCTTATGTGAAAAATGAGCGTTTCAGAGCGAGAGCAGCCTGTTTTTGCACTAAGCTGCATTTCACTGAAAAAAGGTCTTTCGAACAGGTTTACTAGCCTGAACTTGTTGAATTTGGATCTTCTTCATGGCAAAGGAGTTTTTACCTGGAATTTCATTCATTAAAGGTGAAAAGTGGCTTATGTCAAAAATGAGCGTTTCAGAGCGATTGGAGGCTGTTTTAGCACTGTACAGTCGCCTAAGGCTGAAAAGTGCTTATGTGAAAATGAGCGTTTCAGAGCGAGAGGAGGCTGTTTTAGCACTGTACAGTCGCCTAAGGCTGAAAAGTGGCTTATGTGAAAAATGAGCGTTTCAGAGCGAGAGCAGCCTGTTTTTGCACTAAGCTGCATTTCACTGAAAAAAGGTCTTTCAAACAGGTTTACTAGCCTGAACTGGTTGAATTTGGATCTTCTTCATGGCAAAGGAGTTTTTACCTGGAATTTCATTCATTAAAGGTGAAAAGTGGCTTATGTCAAAAATGAGCGTTTCAGAGCGATTGGAGGCTGTCTTTAGCGCTGAAAAGTGGCTTATGTGAAAAATGAGCGTTTCAGAGCGAGAGCAGCCTGTTTTTGCACTAAGCTGCATTTCACTGAAAAAAGGTCTTTCAAACAGGTTTACTAGCCTGAACTGGTTGAATTTGGATCTTCTTCATGGCAAAGGAGTTTTTACCTGGAATTTCATTCATTAAAGGTGAAAAGTGGCTTATGTCAAAAATGAGCGTTTCAGAGCGATTGGAGGCTGTTTTAGCACTGTACAGTCGCCTAAGGCTGAAAAGTGGCTTATGTCAAAAATGAGCGTTTCAGAGCGATTGGAGGCTGTTTTAGCGCTGAAAAGTGGCTTATGTGAAAAATGAGCGTTTCAGAGCGAGAGCAGCCTGTTTTTGCACTAAGCTGCATTTCACTGAAAAAAGGTCTTTCAAACAGGTTTACTAGCCTGAACTTGTTGAATTTGGATCTTCTTCATGGCAAAGGAGTTTTTACCTGGAATTTCATTCATTAAAGGTGAAAAGTGGCTTATGTCAAAAATGAGCGTTTCAGAGCGATTGGAGGCTGTTTTAGCACTGTACAGTCGCCTAAGGCTGAAAAGTGGCTTATGTCAAAAATGAGCGTTTCAGAGCGATTGGAGGCTGTTTTAGCGCTGAAAAGTGGCTTATGTGAAAAATGAGCGTTTCAGAGCGAGAGCAGCCTGTTTTTGCACTAAGCTGCATTTCACTGAAAAAAGGTCTTTCAAACAGGTTTACTAGCCTGAACTTGTTGAATTTGGATCTTCTTCATGGCAAAGGAGTTTTTACCTGGAATTTCATTCATTAAAGGTGAAAAGTGGCTTATGTCAAAAATGAGCGTTTCAGAGCGATTGGAGGCTGTTTTAGCACTGTACAGTCGCCTAAGGCTGAAAAGTGGCTTATGTGAAAAATGAGCGTTTCAGAGCGAGAGCAGCCTGTTTTTGCACTAAGCTGCATTTCACTGAAAAAAGGTCTTTCAAACAGGTTTACTAGCCTGAACTGGTTGAATTTGGATCTTCTTCATGGCAAAGGAGTTTTTACCTGGAATTTAATTCATTAAGGCTGAAAAGTGGGTTATGTCAAAAATGAGCGTTTCAGAGCGATAGGAGGCTGTTTTAGCACTGTACAGTCGCCTAAGGCTGAAAAGTGGCTTATGTGAAAAATGAGCGTTTCAGAGCGAGAGCAGCCTGTTTTTGCACTAAGCTGCATTTCACTGAAAAAGGTCTTTCAAACAGGTTTACTAGCCTGGTTGAATTTGGATCTTCTTCATGGCAAAGGAGTTTTTACCTGGAATTTCATTCATTAAAGGTGAAAAGTGGCTTATGTCAAAAATGAGCGTTTCAGAGCGATTGGAGGCTGTTTTAGCGCTGAAAAGTGGCTTATGTGAAAAATGAGCGTTTCAGAGCGAGAGCAGCCTGTTTTTGCACTAAGCTGCATTTCACTGAAAAAAGGTCTTTCAAACAGGTTTACTAGCCTGAACTGGTTGAATTTGGATCTTCTTCATGGCAAAGGAGTTTTTACCTGGAATTTAATTCATTAAGGCTGAAAAGTGGGTTATGTCAAAAATGAGCGTTTCAGAGCGATAGGAGGCTGTTTTAGCACTGTACAGTCGCCTAAGGCTGAAAAGTGGCTTATGTCAAAAATGAGCGTTTCAGAGCGATTGGAGGCTGTTTTAGCGCTGAAAAGTGGCTTATGTGAAAAATGAGCGTTTCAGAGCGAGAGGAGGCTGTTTTTGCACTGTACAGTCGCCTATAAGGCTGAAAAGTGGCTTATGTGAAAAATGAGCGTTTCAGAGCGAGAGCAGCCTGTTTTTGCACTAAGCTGCATTTCACTGAAAAAAGGTCTTTCAAACAGGTTTACTAGCCTGAACTGGTTGAATTTGGATCTTCTTCATGGCAAAGGAGTTTTTACCTGGAATTTCATTCATTAAAGGTGAAAAGTGGCTTATGTCAAAAATGAGCGTTTCAGAGCGATTGGAGGCTGTTTTAGCACTGTACAGTCGCCTAAGGCTGAAAAGTGGCTTATGTGAAAAATGAGCGTTTCAGAGCGAGAGCAGCCTGTTTTTGCACTAAGCTGCATTTCACTGAAAAAAGGTCTTTCAAACAGGTTTACTAGCCTGAACTGGTTGAATTTGGATCTTCTTCATGGCAAAGGAGTTTTTACCTGGAATTTAATTCATTAAGGCTGAAAAGTGGGTTATGTCAAAAATGAGCGTTTCAGAGCGATAGGAGGCTGTTTTAGCACTGTACAGTCGCCTAAGGCTGAAAAGTGGCTTATGTGAAAAATGAGCGTTTCAGAGCGAGAGCAGCCTGTTTTTGCACTAAGCTGCATTTCACTGAAAAAAGGTCTTTCAAACAGGTTTACTAGCCTGAACTGGTTGAATTTGGATCTTCTTCATGGCAAAGGAGTTTTTACCTGGAATTTCATTCATTAAAGGTGAAAAGTGGCTTATGTCAAAAATGAGCGTTTCAGAGCGAGAGCAGCCTGTTTTTGCACTAAGCTGCATTTCACTGAAAAAAGGTCTTTCAAACAGGTTTACTAGCCTGAACTGGTTGAATTTGGATCTTCTTCATGGCAAAGGAGTTTTTACCTGGAATTTAATTCATTAAGGCTGAAAAGTGGCTTATGTCAAAAATGAGCGTTTCAGAGCGATTGGAGGCTGTTTTAGCACTGTACAGTCGCCTAAGGCTGAAAAGTGGCTTATGTCAAAAATGAGCGTTTCAGAGCGATTGGAGGCTGTTTTAGCGCTGAAAAGTGGCTTATGTGAAAAATGAGCGTTTCAGAGCGAGAGCAGCCTGTTTTTGCACTAAGCTGCATTTCACTGAAAAAAGGTCTTTCAAACAGGTTTACTAGCCTGAACTTGTTGAATTTGGATCTTCTTCATGGCAAAGGAGTTTTTACCTGGAATTTCATTCATTAAAGGTGAAAAGTGGCTTATGTCAAAAATGAGCGTTTCAGAGCGATTGGAGGCTGTTTTAGCGCTGAAAAGTGGCTTATGTGAAAAATGAGCGTTTCAGAGCGAGAGCAGCCTGTTTTTGCACTAAGCTGCATTTCACTGAAAAAAGGTCTTTCAAACAGGTTTACTAGCCTGAACTTGTTGAATTTGGATCTTCTTCATGGCAAAGGAGTTTTTACCTGGAATTTCATTCATTAAAGGTGAAAAGTGGCTTATGTCAAAAATGAGCGTTTCAGAGCGATTGGAGGCTGTTTTAGCACTGTACAGTCGCCTAAGGCTGAAAAGTGGCTTATGTGAAAAATGAGCGTTTCAGAGCGAGAGCAGCCTGTTTTTGCACTAAGCTGCATTTCACTGAAAAAAGGTCTTTCAAACAGGTTTACTAGCCTGAACTGGTTGAATTTGGATCTTCTTCATGGCAAAGGAGTTTTTACCTGGAATTTAATTCATTAAGGCTGAAAAGTGGGTTATGTCAAAAATGAGCGTTTCAGAGCGATAGGAGGCTGTTTTAGCACTGTACAGTCGCCTAAGGCTGAAAAGTGGCTTATGTGAAAAATGAGCGTTTCAGAGCGAGAGCAGCCTGTTTTTGCACTAAGCTGCATTTCACTGAAAAAAGGTCTTTCAAACAGGTTTACTAGCCTGAACTGGTTGAATTTGGATCTTCTTCATGGCAAAGGAGTTTTTACCTGGAATTTCATTCATTAAAGGTGAAAAGTGGCTTATGTCAAAAATGAGCGTTTCAGAGCGATTGGAGGCTGTTTTAGCGCTGAAAAGTGGCTTATGTGAAAAATGAGCGTTTCAGAGCGAGAGCAGCCTGTTTTTGCACTAAGCTGCATTTCACTGAAAAAAGGTCTTTCAAACAGGTTTACTAGCCTGAACTGGTTGAATTTGGATCTTCTTCATGGCAAAGGAGTTTTTACCTGGAATTTAATTCATTAAGGCTGAAAAGTGGGTTATGTCAAAAATGAGCGTTTCAGAGCGATTGGAGGCTGTTTTAGAGCTGAAAAGTGGCTTATGTGAAAAATGAGCGTTTCAGAGCGAGAGCAGCCTGTTTTTGCACTAAGCTGCATTTCACTGAAAAAAGGTCTTTCAAACAGGTTTACTAGCCTGAACTGGTTGAATTTGGATCTTCTTCATGGCAAAGGAGTTTTTACCTGGAATTTCATTCATTAAAGGTGAAAAGTGGCTTATGTCAAAAATGAGCGTTTCAGAGCGATTGGAGGCTGTTTTAGCACTGTACAGTCGCCTAAGGCTGAAAAGTGGCTTATGTCAAAAATGAGCGTTTCAGAGCGATTGGAGGCTGTTTCAGCGCTGAAAAGTGGCTTATGTGAAAAATGAGCGTTTCAGAGCGAGAGCAGCCTGTTTTTGCACTAAGCTGCATTTCACTGAAAAAAGGTCTTTCAAACAGGTTTACTAGCCTGAACTTGTTGAATTTGGATCTTCTTCATGGCAAAGGAGTTTTTACCTGGAATTTCACTCATTAAAGGTGAAAAGTGGCTTATGTCAAAAATGAGCGTTTCAGAGCGATTGGAGGCTGTTTTAGCACTGTACAGTCGCCTAAGGCTGAAAAGTGGCTTATGTGAAAAATGAGCGTTTCAGAGCGAGAGCAGCCTGTTTTTGCACTAAGCTGCATTTCACTGAAAAAAGGTCTTTCAAACAGGTTTACTAGCCTGAACTGGTTGAATTTGGATCTTCTTCATGGCAAAGGAGTTTTTACCTGGAATTTAATTCATTAAGGCTGAAAAGTGGGTTATGTCAAAAATGAGCGTTTCAGAGCGATAGGAGGCTGTTTTAGCACTGTACAGTCGCCTAAGGCTGAAAAGTGGCTTATGTGAAAAATGAGCGTTTCAGAGCGAGAGCAGCCTGTTTTTGCACTAAGCTGCATTTCACTGAAAAAAGGTCTTTCAAACAGGTTTACTAGCCTGAACTGGTTGAATTTGGATCTTCTTCATGGCAAAGGAGTTTTTACCTGGAATTTCATTCATTAAAGGTGAAAAGTGGCTTATGTCAAAAATGAGCGTTTCAGAGCGATTGGAGGCTGTTTTAGCGCTGAAAAGTGGCTTATGTGAAAAATGAGCGTTTCAGAGCGAGAGCAGCCTGTTTTTGCACTAAGCTGCATTTCACTGAAAAAAGGTCTTTCAAACAGGTTTACTAGCCTGAACTGGTTGAATTTGGATCTTCTTCATGGCAAAGGAGTTTTTACCTGGAATTTAATTCATTAAGGCTGAAAAGTGGGTTATGTCAAAAATGAGCGTTTCAGAGCGATAGGAGGCTGTTTTAGCACTGTACAGTCGCCTAAGGCTGAAAAGTGGCTTATGTCAAAAATGAGCGTTTCAGAGCGATTGGAGGCTGTTTTAGCGCTGAAAAGTGGCTTATGTGAAAAATGAGCGTTTCAGAGCGAGAGGAGGCTGTTTTTGCACTGTACAGTCGCCTATAAGGCTGAAAAGTGGCTTATGTGAAAAATGAGCGTTTCAGAGCGAGAGCAGCCTGTTTTTGCACTAAGCTGCATTTCACTGAAAAAAGGTCTTTCAAACAGGTTTACTAGCCTGAACTGGTTGAATTTGGATCTTCTTCATGGCAAAGGAGTTTTTACCTGGAATTTCATTCATTAAAGGTGAAAAGTGGCTTATGTCAAAAATGAGCGTTTCAGAGCGATTGGAGGCTGTTTTAGCACTGTACAGTCGCCTAAGGCTGAAAAGTGGCTTATGTGAAAAATGAGCGTTTCAGAGCGAGAGCAGCCTGTTTTTGCACTAAGCTGCATTTCACTGAAAAAAGGTCTTTCAAACAGGTTTACTAGCCTGAACTGGTTGAATTTGGATCTTCTTCATGGCAAAGGAGTTTTTACCTGGAATTTCATTCATTAAAGGTGAAAAGTGGCTTATGTCAAAAATGAGCGTTTCAGAGCGATTGGAGGCTGTTTTAGCGCTGAAAAGTGGCTTATGTGAAAAATGAGCGTTTCAGAGCGAGAGCAGCCTGTTTTTGCACTAAGCTGCATTTCACTGAAAAAAGGTCTTTCAAACAGGTTTACTAGCCTGAACTGGTTGAATTTGGATCTTCTTCATGGCAAAGGAGTTTTTACCTGGAATTTAATTCATTAAGGCTGAAAAGTGGGTTATGTCAAAAATGAGCGTTTCAGAGCGATTGGAGGCTGTTTTAGAGCTGAAAAGTGGCTTATGTGAAAAATGAGCGTTTCAGAGCGAGAGCAGCCTGTTTTTGCACTAAGCTGCATTTCACTGAAAAAAGGTCTTTCAAACAGGTTTACTAGCCTGAACTGGTTGAATTTGGATCTTCTTCATGGCAAAGGAGTTTTTACCTGGAATTTCATTCATTAAAGGTGAAAAGTGGCTTATGTCAAAAATGAGCGTTTCAGAGCGATTGGAGGCTGTTTTAGCACTGTACAGTCGCCTAAGGCTGAAAAGTGGCTTATGTCAAAAATGAGCGTTTCAGAGCGATTGGAGGCTGTTTCAGCGCTGAAAAGTGGCTTATGTGAAAAATGAGCGTTTCAGAGCGAGAGCAGCCTGTTTTTGCACTAAGCTGCATTTCACTGAAAAAAGGTCTTTCAAACAGGTTTACTAGCCTGAACTTGTTGAATTTGGATCTTCTTCATGGCAAAGGAGTTTTTACCTGGAATTTCACTCATTAAAGGTGAAAAGTGGCTTATGTCAAAAATGAGCGTTTCAGAGCGATTGGAGGCTGTTTTAGCACTGTACAGTCGCCTAAGGCTGAAAAGTGGCTTATGTGAAAAATGAGCGTTTCAGAGCGAGAGCAGCCTGTTTTTGCACTAAGCTGCATTTCACTGAAAAAAGGTCTTTCAAACAGGTTTACTAGCCTGAACTGGTTGAATTTGGATCTTCTTCATGGCAAAGGAGTTTTTACCTGGAATTTAATTCATTAAGGCTGAAAAGTGGGTTATGTCAAAAATGAGCGTTTCAGAGCGATAGGAGGCTGTTTTAGCACTGTACAGTCGCCTAAGGCTGAAAAGTGGCTTATGTGAAAAATGAGCGTTTCAGAGCGAGAGCAGCCTGTTTTTGCACTAAGCTGCATTTCACTGAAAAAAGGTCTTTCAAACAGGTTTACTAGCCTGAACTGGTTGAATTTGGATCTTCTTCATGGCAAAGGAGTTTTTACCTGGAATTTCATTCATTAAAGGTGAAAAGTGGCTTATGTCAAAAATGAGCGTTTCAGAGCGATTGGAGGCTGTTTTAGCGCTGAAAAGTGGCTTATGTGAAAAATGAGCGTTTCAGAGCGAGAGCAGCCTGTTTTTGCACTAAGCTGCATTTCACTGAAAAAAGGTCTTTCAAACAGGTTTACTAGCCTGAACTGGTTGAATTTGGATCTTCTTCATGGCAAAGGAGTTTTTACCTGGAATTTAATTCATTAAGGCTGAAAAGTGGGTTATGTCAAAAATGAGCGTTTCAGAGCGATAGGAGGCTGTTTTAGCACTGTACAGTCGCCTAAGGCTGAAAAGTGGCTTATGTCAAAAATGAGCGTTTCAGAGCGATTGGAGGCTGTTTTAGCGCTGAAAAGTGGCTTATGTGAAAAATGAGCGTTTCAGAGCGAGAGGAGGCTGTTTTTGCACTGTACAGTCGCCTATAAGGCTGAAAAGTGGCTTATGTGAAAAATGAGCGTTTCAGAGCGAGAGCAGCCTGTTTTTGCACTAAGCTGCATTTCACTGAAAAAAGGTCTTTCAAACAGGTTTACTAGCCTGAACTGGTTGAATTTGGATCTTCTTCATGGCAAAGGAGTTTTTACCTGGAATTTCATTCATTAAAGGTGAAAAGTGGCTTATGTCAAAAATGAGCGTTTCAGAGCGATTGGAGGCTGTTTTAGCACTGTACAGTCGCCTAAGGCTGAAAAGTGGCTTATGTGAAAAATGAGCGTTTCAGAGCGAGAGCAGCCTGTTTTTGCACTAAGCTGCATTTCACTGAAAAAAGGTCTTTCAAACAGGTTTACTAGCCTGAACTGGTTGAATTTGGATCTTCTTCATGGCAAAGGAGTTTTTACCTGGAATTTCATTCATTAAAGGTGAAAAGTGGCTTATGTCAAAAATGAGCGTTTCAGAGCGATTGGAGGCTGTTTTAGCGCTGAAAAGTGGCTTATGTGAAAAATGAGCGTTTCAGAGCGAGAGCAGCCTGTTTTTGCACTAAGCTGCATTTCACTGAAAAAAGGTCTTTCAAACAGGTTTACTAGCCTGAACTGGTTGAATTTGGATCTTCTTCATGGCAAAGGAGTTTTTACCTGGAATTTAATTCATTAAGGCTGAAAAGTGGGTTATGTCAAAAATGAGCGTTTCAGAGCGATTGGAGGCTGTTTTAGAGCTGAAAAGTGGCTTATGTGAAAAATGAGCGTTTCAGAGCGAGAGCAGCCTGTTTTTGCACTAAGCTGCATTTCACTGAAAAAAGGTCTTTCAAACAGGTTTACTAGCCTGAACTGGTTGAATTTGGATCTTCTTCATGGCAAAGGAGTTTTTACCTGGAATTTCATTCATTAAAGGTGAAAAGTGGCTTATGTCAAAAATGAGCGTTTCAGAGCGATTGGAGGCTGTTTTAGCACTGTACAGTCGCCTAAGGCTGAAAAGTGGCTTATGTCAAAAATGAGCGTTTCAGAGCGATTGGAGGCTGTTTCAGCGCTGAAAAGTGGCTTATGTGAAAAATGAGCGTTTCAGAGCGAGAGCAGCCTGTTTTTGCACTAAGCTGCATTTCACTGAAAAAAGGTCTTTCAAACAGGTTTACTAGCCTGAACTTGTTGAATTTGGATCTTCTTCATGGCAAAGGAGTTTTTACCTGGAATTTCACTCATTAAAGGTGAAAAGTGGCTTATGTCAAAAATGAGCGTTTCAGAGCGATTGGAGGCTGTTTTAGCACTGTACAGTCGCCTAAGGCTGAAAAGTGGCTTATGTGAAAAATGAGCGTTTCAGAGCGAGAGCAGCCTGTTTTTGCACTAAGCTGCATTTCACTGAAAAAAGGTCTTTCAAACAGGTTTACTAGCCTGAACTGGTTGAATTTGGATCTTCTTCATGGCAAAGGAGTTTTTACCTGGAATTTAATTCATTAAGGCTGAAAAGTGGGTTATGTCAAAAATGAGCGTTTCAGAGCGATAGGAGGCTGTTTTAGCACTGTACAGTCGCCTAAGGCTGAAAAGTGGCTTATGTGAAAAATGAGCGTTTCAGAGCGAGAGCAGCCTGTTTTTGCACTAAGCTGCATTTCACTGAAAAAAGGTCTTTCAAACAGGTTTACTAGCCTGAACTGGTTGAATTTGGATCTTCTTCATGGCAAAGGAGTTTTTACCTGGAATTTCATTCATTAAAGGTGAAAAGTGGCTTATGTCAAAAATGAGCGTTTCAGAGCGATTGGAGGCTGTTTTAGCGCTGAAAAGTGGCTTATGTGAAAAATGAGCGTTTCAGAGCGAGAGCAGCCTGTTTTTGCACTAAGCTGCATTTCACTGAAAAAAGGTCTTTCAAACAGGTTTACTAGCCTGAACTGGTTGAATTTGGATCTTCTTCATGGCAAAGGAGTTTTTACCTGGAATTTAATTCATTAAGGCTGAAAAGTGGGTTATGTCAAAAATGAGCGTTTCAGAGCGATAGGAGGCTGTTTTAGCACTGTACAGTCGCCTAAGGCTGAAAAGTGGCTTATGTCAAAAATGAGCGTTTCAGAGCGATTGGAGGCTGTTTTAGCGCTGAAAAGTGGCTTATGTGAAAAATGAGCGTTTCAGAGCGAGAGGAGGCTGTTTTTGCACTGTACAGTCGCCTATAAGGCTGAAAAGTGGCTTATGTGAAAAATGAGCGTTTCAGAGCGAGAGCAGCCTGTTTTTGCACTAAGCTGCATTTCACTGAAAAAAGGTCTTTCAAACAGGTTTACTAGCCTGAACTGGTTGAATTTGGATCTTCTTCATGGCAAAGGAGTTTTTACCTGGAATTTCATTCATTAAAGGTGAAAAGTGGCTTATGTCAAAAATGAGCGTTTCAGAGCGATTGGAGGCTGTTTTAGCACTGTACAGTCGCCTAAGGCTGAAAAGTGGCTTATGTGAAAAATGAGCGTTTCAGAGCGAGAGCAGCCTGTTTTTGCACTAAGCTGCATTTCACTGAAAAAAGGTCTTTCAAACAGGTTTACTAGCCTGAACTGGTTGAATTTGGATCTTCTTCATGGCAAAGGAGTTTTTACCTGGAATTTAATTCATTAAGGCTGAAAAGTGGGTTATGTCAAAAATGAGCGTTTCAGAGCGATAGGAGGCTGTTTTAGCACTGTACAGTCGCCTAAGGCTGAAAAGTGGCTTATGTGAAAAATGAGCGTTTCAGAGCGAGAGCAGCCTGTTTTTGCACTAAGCTGCATTTCACTGAAAAAAGGTCTTTCAAACAGGTTTACTAGCCTGAACTGGTTGAATTTGGATCTTCTTCATGGCAAAGGAGTTTTTACCTGGAATTTCATTCATTAAAGGTGAAAAGTGGCTTATGTCAAAAATGAGCGTTTCAGAGCGATTGGAGGCTGTTTTAGCGCTGAAAAGTGGCTTATGTGAAAAATGAGCGTTTCAGAGCGAGAGCAGCCTGTTTTTGCACTAAGCTGCATTTCACTGAAAAAAGGTCTTTCAAACAGGTTTACTAGCCTGAACTGGTTGAATTTGGATCTTCTTCATGGCAAAGGAGTTTTTACCTGGAATTTCATTCATTAAGGCTGAAAAGTGGGTTATGTCAAAAATGAGCGTTTCAGAGCGATAGGAGGCTGTTTTAGCACTAAGCTGCATTTCACTGAAAAAAGGTCTTTCAAACAGGTTTACTAGCCTGAACTGGTTGAATTTGGATCTTCTTCATGGCAAAGGAGTTTTTACCTGGAATTTCATTCATTAAGGCTGAAAAGTGGCTTATGTCAAAAATGAGCGTTTCAGAGCGATTGGAGGCTGTTTTAGCGCTGAAAAGTGGCTTATGTCAAAAATGAGCGTTTCAGAGCGAGAGCAGCCTGTTTTTGCACTAAGCTGCATTTCACTGAAAAAAGGTCTTTCAAACAGGTTTACTAGCCTGAACTTGTTGAATTTGGATCTTCTTCATGGCAAAGGAGTTTTTACCTGGAATTTCATTCATTAAGGCTGAAAAGTGGGTTATGTCAAAAATGAGCGTTTCAGAGCGATAGGAGGCTGTTTTAGCACTGTACAGTCGCCTAAGGCTGAAAAGTGGCTTATGTGAAAAATGAGCGTTTCAGAGCGAGAGCAGCCTGTTTTTGCACTAAGCTGCATTTCACTGAAAAAAGGTCTTTCAAACAGGTTTACTAGCCTGAACTGGTTGAATTTGGATCTTCTTCATGGCAAAGGAGTTTTTACCTGGAATTTCATTCATTAAAGGTGAAAAGTGGCTTATGTCAAAAATGAGCGTTTCAGAGCGATTGGAGGCTGTTTTAGCACTGTACAGTCGCCTAAGGCTGAAAAGTGGCTTATGTGAAAAATGAGCGTTTCAGAGCGAGAGGAGGCTGTTTTAGCACTGTACAGTCGCCTAAGGCTGAAAAGTGGCTTATGTCAAAAATGAGCGTTTCAGAGCGATTGGAGGTTGTTTTAGCGCTGAAAAGTGGCTTATGTGAAAAATGAGCGTTTCAGAGCGATTGGAGGCTGTTTTAGCACTGTACAGTCGCCTAAGGCTGAAAAGTGGCTTATGTGAAAAATGAGCGTTTCAGAGCGAGAGCAGCCTGTTTTTGCACTAAGCTGCATTTCACTGAAAAAAGGTCTTTCAAACAGGTTTACTAGCCTGAACTTGTTGAATTTGGATCTTCTTCATGGCAAAGGAGTTTTTACCTGGAATTTCATTCATTAAGGCTGAAAAGTGGGTTATGTCAAAAATGAGCGTTTCAGAGCGATAGGAGGCTGTTTTAGCACTGTACAGTCGCCTAAGGCTGAAAAGTGGCTTATGTGAAAAATGAGCGTTTCAGAGCGAGAGCAGCCTGTTTTTGCACTAAGCTGCATTTCACTGAAAAAAGGTCTTTCAAACAGGTTTACTAGCCTGAACTGGTTGAATTTGGATCTTCTTCATGGCAAAGGAGTTTTTACCTGGAATTTCATTCATTAAAGGTGAAAAGTGGCTTATGTCAAAAATGAGCGTTTCAGAGCGAGAGCAGCCTGTTTTTGCACTAAGCTGCATTTCACTGAAAAAAGGTCTTTCAAACAGGTTTACTAGCCTGAACTGGTTGAATTTGGATCTTCTTCATGGCAAAGGAGTTTTTACCTGGAATTTAATTCATTAAGGCTGAAAAGTGGGTTATGTCAAAAATGAGCGTTTCAGAGCGATAGGAAGCTGTTTTAGCACTGTACAGTCGCCTAAGGCTGAAAAGTGGCTTATGTGAAAAATGAGCGTTTCAGAGCGAGAGCAGCCTGTTTTTGCACTAAGCTGCATTTCACTGAAAAAAGGTCTTTCAAACAGGTTTACTAGCCTGAACTGGTTGAATTTGGATCTTCTTCATGGCAAAGGAGTTTTTACCTGGAATTTCATTCATTAAAGGTGAAAAGTGGCTTATGTCAAAAATGAGCGTTTCAGAGCGATTGGAGGCTGTTTTAGCACTGTACAGTCGCCTAAGGCTGAAAAGTGGCTTATGTGAAAAATGAGCGTTTCAGAGCGAGAGCAGCCTGTTTTTGCACTAAGCTGCATTTCACTGAAAAAAGGTCTTTCAAACAGGTTTACTAGCCTGAACTGGTTGAATTTGGATCTTCTTCATGGCAAAGGAGTTTTTACCTGGAATTTCATTCATTAAAGGTGAAAAGTGGCTTATGTCAAAAATGAGCGTTTCAGAGCGATTGGAGGCTGTTTTAGCACTGTACAGTCGCCTAATGCTGAAAAGTGGCTCATGTGAAAAATGAGCGTTTCAGAGCGAGAGCAGCCTGTTTTTGCACTAAGCTGCATTTCACTGAAAAAAGGTCTTTCAAACAGGTTTACTAGCCTGAACTGGTTGAATTTGGATCTTCTTCATGGCAAAGGAGTTTTTACCTGGAATTTAATTCATTAAGGCTGAAAAGTGGGTTATGTCAAAAATGAGCGTTTCAGAGCGAGAGGAGGCTGTTTTAGCACTGTACAGTCGACTAAGGCTGAAAAGTGGCTTATGTCAAAAATGAGCGTTTCAGAGCGATTGGAGGTTGTTTTAGCGCTGAAAAGTGGCTTATGTGAAAAATGAGCGTTTCAGAGCGATTGGAGGCTGTTTTAGCACTGTACAGTCGCCTAAGGCTGAAAAGTGGCTTATGTCAAAAATGAGCGTTTCAGAGCGAGAGCAGCCTGTTTTTGCACTAAGCTGCATTTCACTGAAAAAAGGTCTTTCAAACAGGTTTACTAGCCTGAACTTGTTGAATTTGGATCTTCTTCATGGCAAAGGAGTTTTTACCTGGAATTTCATTCATTAAGGCTGAAAAGTGGGTTATGTCAAAAATGAGCGTTTCAGAGCGATAGGAGGCTGTTTTAGCACTGTACAGTCGCCTAAGGCTGAAAAGTGGCTTATGTGAAAAATGAGCGTTTCAGAGCGAGAGCAGCCTGTTTTTGCACTAAGCTGCATTTCACTGAAAAAAGGTCTTTCAAACAGGTTTACTAGCCTGAACTGGTTGAATTTGGATCTTCTTCATGGCAAAGGAGTTTTTACCTGGAATTTCATTCATTAAGGCTGAAAAGAGGGTTATGTCAAAAATGAGCGTTTCAGAGCGATAGGAGGCTGTTGTAGCACTGTACAGTCGCCTAAGGCTGAAAAGTGGCTTATGTGAAAAATGAGCGTTTCAGAGCGAGAGCAGCCTGTTTTTGCACTAAGCTGCATTTCACTGAAAAAAGGTCTTTCAAACAGGTTTACTAGCCTGAACTGGTTGAATTTGGATCTTCTTCATGGCAAAGGAGTTTTTACCTGGAATTTCATTCATTAAAGGTGAAAAGTGGCTTATGTCAAAAATGAGCGTTTCAGAGCGATTGGAGGCTGTTTTAGCGCTGAAAAGTGGCTTATGTGAAAAATGAGCGTTTCAGAGCGAGAGCAGCCTGTTTTTGCACTAAGCTGCATTTCACTGAAAAAAGGTCTTTCAAACAGGTTTACTAGCCTGAACTGGTTGAATTTGGATCTTCTTCATGGCAAAGGAGTTTTTACCTGGAATTTCATTCATTAAAGGTGAAAAGTGGCTTATGTCAAAAATGAGCGTTTCAGAGCGATTGGAGGCTGTTTTAGCACTGTACAGTCGCCTAAGGCTGAAAAGTGGCTTATGTGAAAAATGAGCGTTTCAGAGCTAGAGCAGCCTGTTTTTGCACTAAGCTGCATTTCACTGAAAAAAGGTCTTTCAAACAGGTTTACTAGCCTGAACTTGTTGAATTTGGATCTTCTTCATGGCAAAGGAGTTTTTACCTGGAATTTCATTCATTAAAGGTGAAAAGTGGGTTATGTCAAAAATGAGCGTTTCAGAGCGATTGGAGGCTGTTTTAGCGCTGAAAAGTGGCTTATGTGAAAAATGAGCGTTTCAGAGCGAGAGCAGCCTGTTTTTGCACTAAGCTGCATTTCACTGAAAAAAGGTCTTTCAAACAGGTTTACTAGCCTGAACTGGTTGAATTTGGATCTTCTTCATGGCAAATGAGTTTTTGCTTAGAATTTAATTCATTAAGGCTGAAAAGAGGGTTATGTCAAAAATGAGCGTTTCAGAGCGATAGGAGGCTGTTTTAGCACTGTACAGTCGCCTAAGGCTGAAAAGTGGCTTATGTGAAAAATGAGCGTTTCAGAGCGAGAGCAGCCTGTTTTTGCACTAAGCTGCATTTCACTGAAAAAAGGTCTTTCAAACAGGTTTACTAGCCTGAACTGGTTGAATTTGGATCTTCTTCATGGCAAATGAGTTTTTGCTTAGAATTTAATTCATTAAGGCTGAAAAGAGGGTTATGTCAAAAATGAGCGTTTCAGAGCGATTGGAGGCTGTTTTAGCGCTGAAAAGTGGCTTATGTCAAAAATGAGCGTTTCAGAGCGATTGGAGGCTGTTTTAGCACTGTACAGTCGCCTAAGGCTGAAAAGTGGCTTATGTGAAAAATGAGCGTTTCAGAGCGAGAGCAGCCTGTTTTTGCACTAAGCTGCATTTCACTGAAAAAAGGTCTTTCAAACAGGTTTACTAGCCTGAACTGGTTGAATTTGGATCTTCTTCATGGCAAAGGAGTTTTTACCTGGAATTTCATTCATTAAAGGTGAAAAGTGGCTTATGTCAAAAATGAGCGTTTCAGAGCGATTGGAGGCTGTTTTAGCGCTGAAAAGTGGCTTATGTGAAAAATGAGCGTTTCAGAGCGAGAGCAGCCTGTTTTTGCACTAAGCTGCATTTCACTGAAAAAAGGTCTTTCAAACAGGTTTACTAGCCTGAACTGGTTGAATTTGGATCTTCTTCATGGCAAAGGAGTTTTTACCTGGAATTTCATTCATTAAAGGTGAAAAGTGGCTTATGTCAAAAATGAGCGTTTCAGAGCGATTGGAGGCTGTTTTAGCACTGTACAGTCGCCTAAGGCTGAAAAGTGGCTTATGTGAAAAATGAGCGTTTCAGAGCGAGAGCAGCCTGTTTTTGCACTAAGCTGCATTTCACTGAAAAAAGGTCTTTCAAACAGGTTTACTAGCCTGAACTGGTTGAATTTGGATCTTCTTCATGGCAAAGGAGTTTTTACCTGGAATTTCATTCATTAAAGGTGAAAAGTGGGTTATGTCAAAAATGAGCGTTTCAGAGCGATAGGAGGCTGTTTTAGCGCTGAAAAGTGGCTTATGTGAAAAATGAGCGTTTCAGAGCGAGAGCAGCCTGTTTTTGCACTAAGCTGCATTTCACTGAAAAAAGGTCTTTCAAACAGGTTTACTAGCCTGAACTGGTTGAATTTGGATCTTCTTCATGGCAAAGGAGTTTTTACCTGGAATTTCATTCATTAAAGGTGAAAAGTGGCTTATGTCAAAAATGAGCGTTTCAGAGCGATTGGAGGCTGTTTTAGCGCTGAAAAGTGGCTTATGTGAAAAATGAGCGTTTCAGAGCGAGAAGAGCCTGTTTTTGCACTAAGCTGCATTTCACTGAAAAAAGGTCTTTCAAACAGGTTTACTAGCCTGAACTGGTTGAATTTGGATCTTCTTCATGGCAAATGAGTTTTTGCTTAGAATTTAATTCATTAAGGCTGAAAAGAGGGTTATGTCAAAAATGAGCGTTTCAGAGCGATAGGAGGCTGTTTTAGCACTGTACAGTCGCCTAAGGCTGAAAAGTGGCTTATGTGAAAAATGAGCGTTTCAGAGCGAGAGCAGCCTGTTTTTGCACTAAGCTGCATTTCACTGAAAAAAGGTCTTTCAAACAGGTTTACTAGCCTGAACTGGTTGAATTTGGATCTTCTTCATGGCAAAGGAGTTTTTACCTGGAATTTCATTCATTAAAGGTGAAAAGTGGCTTATGTCAAAAATGAGCGTTTCAGAGCGATTGGAGGCTGTTTTAGCACTGTACAGTCGCCTAAGGCTGAAAAGTGGCTTATGTGAAAAATGAGCGTTTCAGAGCGAGAGCAGCCTGTTTTTGCACTAAGCTGCATTTCACTGAAAAAAGGTCTTTCAAACAGGTTTACTAGCCTGAACTGGTTGAATTTGGATCTTCTTCATGGCAAAGGAGTTTTTACCTGGAATTTCATTCATTAAAGGTGAAAAGTGGCTTATGTCAAAAATGAGCGTTTCAGAGCGATTGGAGGCTGTTTTAGCACTGTACAGTCGCCTAAGGCTGAAAAGTGGCTTATGTGAAAAATGAGCGTTTCAGAGCGAGAGCAGCCTGTTTTTGCACTAAGCTGCATTTCACTGAAAAAAGGTCTTTCAAACAGGTTTACTAGCCTGAACTGGTTGAATTTGGATCTTCTTCATGGCAAAGGAGTTTTTACCTGGAATTTCATTCATTAAAGGTGAAAAGTGGCTTATGTCAAAAATGAGCGTTTCAGAGCGATTGGAGGCTGTTTTAGCGCTGAAAAGTGGCTTATGTGAAAAATGAGCGTTTCAGAGCGAGAGCAGCCTGTTTTTGCACTAAGCTGCATTTCACTGAAAAAAGGTCTTTCAAACAGGTTTACTAGCCTGAACTGGTTGAATTTGGATCTTCTTCATGGCAAAGGAGTTTTTACCTGGAATTTCATTCATTAAAGGTGAAAAGTGGCTTATGTCAAAAATGAGCGTTTCAGAGCGATTGGAGGCTGTTTTAGCGCTGAAAAGTGGCTTATGTGAAAAATGAGCGTTTCAGAGCGAGAGCAGCCTGTTTTTGCACTAAGCTGCATTTCACTGAAAAAAGGTCTTTCAAACAGGTTTACTAGCCTGAACTGGTTGAATTTGGATCTTCTTCATGGCAAAGGAGTTTTTACCTGGAATTTCATTCATTAAAGGTGAAAAGTGGCTTATGTCAAAAATGAGCGTTTCAGAGCGATTGGAGGCTGTTTTAGCACTGTACAGTCGCCTAAGGCTGAAAAGTGGCTTATGTGAAAAATGAGCGTTTCAGAGCGAGAGCAGCCTGTTTTTGCACTAAGCTGCATTTCACTGAAAAAAGGTCTTTCAAACAGGTTTACTAGCCTGAACTGGTTGAATTTGGATCTTCTTCATGGCAAAGGAGTTTTTACCTGGAATTTCATTCATTAAAGGTGAAAAGTGGGTTATGTCAAAAATGAGCGTTTCAGAGCGATAGGAGGCTGTTTTAGCGCTGAAAAGTGGCTTATGTGAAAAATGAGCGTTTCAGAGCGAGAGCAGCCTGTTTTTGCACTAAGCTGCATTTCACTGAAAAAAGGTCTTTCAAACAGGTTTACTAGCCTGAACTGGTTGAATTTGGATCTTCTTCATGGCAAAGGAGTTTTTACCTGGAATTTCATTCATTAAAGGTGAAAAGTGGCTTATGTCAAAAATGAGCGTTTCAGAGCGATTGGAGGCTGTTTTAGCACTGTACAGTCGCCTAAGGCTGAAAAGTGGCTTATGTGAAAAATGAGCGTTTCAGAGCGAGAGCAGCCTGTTTTTGCACTAAGCTGCATTTCACTGAAAAAAGGTCTTTCAAACAGGTTTACTAGCCTGAACTGGTTGAATTTGGATCTTCTTCATGGCAAAGGAGTTTTTACCTGGAATTTCATTCATTAAAGGTGAAAAGTGGCTTATGTCAAAAATGAGCGTTTCAGAGCGATTGGAGGCTGTTTTAGCGCTGAAAAGTGGCTTATGTGAAAAATGAGCGTTTCAGAGCGAGAGCAGCCTGTTTTTGCACTAAGCTGCATTTCACTGAAAAAAGGTCTTTCAAACAGGTTTACTAGCCTGAACTGGTTGAATTTGGATCTTCTTCATGGCAAAGGAGTTTTTACCTGGAATTTCATTCATTAAAGGTGAAAAGTGGCTTATGTCAAAAATGAGCGTTTCAGAGCGATTGGAGGCTGTTTTAGCGCTGAAAAGTGGCTTATGTGAAAAATGAGCGTTTCAGAGCGAGAGCAGCCTGTTTTTGCACTAAGCTGCATTTCACTGAAAAAAGGTCTTTCAAACAGGTTTACTAGCCTGAACTGGTTGAATTTGGATCTTCTTCATGGCAAAGGAGTTTTTACCTGGAATTTCATTCATTAAAGGTGAAAAGTGGCTTATGTCAAAAATGAGCGTTTCAGAGCGATTGGAGGCTGTTTTAGCACTGTACAGTCGCCTAAGGCTGAAAAGTGGCTTATGTGAAAAATGAGCGTTTCAGAGCGAGAGCAGCCTGTTTTTGCACTAAGCTGCATTTCACTGAAAAAAGGTCTTTCAAACAGGTTTACTAGCCTGAACTGGTTGAATTTGGATCTTCTTCATGGCAAAGGAGTTTTTACCTGGAATTTCATTCATTAAAGGTGAAAAGTGGGTTATGTCAAAAATGAGCGTTTCAGAGCGATAGGAGGCTGTTTTAGCGCTGAAAAGTGGCTTATGTGAAAAATGAGCGTTTCAGAGCGAGAGCAGCCTGTTTTTGCACTAAGCTGCATTTCACTGAAAAAAGGTCTTTCAAACAGGTTTACTAGCCTGAACTGGTTGAATTTGGATCTTCTTCATGGCAAAGGAGTTTTTACCTGGAATTTCATTCATTAAAGGTGAAAAGTGGCTTATGTCAAAAATGAGCGTTTCAGAGCGATTGGAGGCTGTTTTAGCGCTGAAAAGTGGCTTATGTGAAAAATGAGCGTTTCAGAGCGAGAAGAGCCTGTTTTTGCACTAAGCTGCATTTCACTGAAAAAAGGTCTTTCAAACAGGTTTACTAGCCTGAACTGGTTGAATTTGGATCTTCTTCATGGCAAATGAGTTTTTGCTTAGAATTTAATTCATTAAGGCTGAAAAGAGGGTTATGTCAAAAATGAGCGTTTCAGAGCGATAGGAGGCTGTTTTAGCACTGTACAGTCGCCTAAGGCTGAAAAGTGGCTTATGTGAAAAATGAGCGTTTCAGAGCGAGAGCAGCCTGTTTTTGCACTAAGCTGCATTTCACTGAAAAAAGGTCTTTCAAACAGGTTTACTAGCCTGAACTGGTTGAATTTGGATCTTCTTCATGGCAAAGGAGTTTTTACCTGGAATTTCATTCATTAAAGGTGAAAAGTGGCTTATGTCAAAAATGAGCGTTTCAGAGCGATTGGAGGCTGTTTTAGCACTGTACAGTCGCCTAAGGCTGAAAAGTGGCTTATGTGAAAAATGAGCGTTTCAGAGCGAGAGCAGCCTGTTTTTGCACTAAGCTGCATTTCACTGAAAAAAGGTCTTTCAAACAGGTTTACTAGCCTGAACTGGTTGAATTTGGATCTTCTTCATGGCAAAGGAGTTTTTACCTGGAATTTCATTCATTAAAGGTGAAAAGTGGCTTATGTCAAAAATGAGCGTTTCAGAGCGATTGGAGGCTGTTTTAGCACTGTACAGTCGCCTAAGGCTGAAAAGTGGCTTATGTGAAAAATGAGCGTTTCAGAGCGAGAGCAGCCTGTTTTTGCACTAAGCTGCATTTCACTGAAAAAAGGTCTTTCAAACAGGTTTACTAGCCTGAACTGGTTGAATTTGGATCTTCTTCATGGCAAATGAGTTTTTGCTTAGAATTTAATTCATTAAGGCTGAAAAGAGGGTTATGTCAAAAATGAGCGTTTCAGAGCGATAGGAGGCTGTTTTAGCACTGTACAGTCGCCTAAGGCTGAAAAGTGGCTTACGTGAAAAATGAGCGTTTCAGAGCGAGAGCAGCCTGTTTTTGCACTAAGCTGCATTTCACTGAAAAAAGGTCTTTCAAACAGGTTTACTAGCCTGAACTGGTTGAATTTGGATCTTCTTCATGGCAAAGGAGTTTTTACCTGGAATTTCATTCATTAAAGGTGAAAAGTGGCTTATGTCAAAAATGAGCGTTTCAGAGCGATTGGAGGCTGTTTTAGCGCTGAAAAGTGGCTTATGTGAAAAATGAGCGTTTCAGAGCGAGAGCAGCCTGTTTTTGCACTAAGCTGCATTTCACTGAAAAAAGGTCTTTCAAACAGGTTTACTAGCCTGAACTGGTTGAATTTGGATCTTCTTCATGGCAAAGGAGTTTTTACCTGGAATTTCATTCATTAAAGGTGAAAAGTGGCTTATGTCAAAAATGAGCGTTTCAGAGCGATTGGAGGCTGTTTTAGCACTGTACAGTCGCCTAAGGCTGAAAAGTGGCTTATGTGAAAAATGAGCGTTTCAGAGCGAGAGCAGCCTGTTTTTGCACTAAGCTGCATTTCACTGAAAAAAGGTCTTTCAAACAGGTTTACTAGCCTGAACTGGTTGAATTTGGATCTTCTTCATGGCAAAGGAGTTTTTACCTGGAATTTCATTCATTAAAGGTGAAAAGTGGCTTATGTCAAAAATGAGCGTTTCAGAGCGATTGGAGGCTGTTTTAGCGCTGAAAAGTGGCTTATGTGAAAAATGAGCGTTTCAGAGCGAGAGCAGCCTGTTTTTGCACTAAGCTGCATTTCACTGAAAAAAGGTCTTTCAAACAGGTTTACTAGCCTGAACTGGTTGAATTTGGATCTTCTTCATGGCAAAGGAGTTTTTACCTGGAATTTCATTCATTAAAGGTGAAAAGTGGCTTATGTCAAAAATGAGCGTTTCAGAGCGATTGGAGGCTGTTTTAGCACTGTACAGTCGCCTAAGGCTGAAAAGTGGCTTATGTGAAAAATGAGCGTTTCAGAGCGAGAGCAGCCTGTTTTTGCACTAAGCTGCATTTCACTGAAAAAAGGTCTTTCAAACAGGTTTACTAGCCTGAACTGGTTGAATTTGGATCTTCTTCATGGCAAATGAGTTTTTGCTTAGAATTTAATTCATTAAGGCTGAAAAGAGGGTTATGTCAAAAATGAGCGTTTCAGAGCGATAGGAGGCTGTTTTAGCACTGTACAGTCGCCTAAGGCTGAAAAGTGGCTTATGTGAAAAATGAGCGTTTCAGAGCGAGAGCAGCCTGTTTTTGCACTAAGCTGCATTTCACTGAAAAAAGGTCTTTCAAACAGGTTTACTAGCCTGAACTGGTTGAATTTGGATCTTCTTCATGGCAAAGGAGTTTTTACCTGGAATTTCATTCATTAAAGGTGAAAAGTGGCTTATGTCAAAAATGAGCGTTTCAGAGCGATTGGAGGCTGTTTTAGCACTGTACAGTCGCCTAAGGCTGAAAAGTGGCTTATGTGAAGAATGAGCGTTTCAGAGCTAGAGCAGCCTGTTTTTGCACTAAGCTGCATTTCACTGAAAAAAGGTCTTTCAAACAGGTTTACTAGCCTGAACTTGTTGAATTTGGATCTTCTTCATGGCAAATTAGTTTTTACCTGGAATTTCATTCATTAAAGGTGAAAAGTGGGTTATGTCAAAAATGAGCGTTTCAGAGCGATTGGAGGCTGTTTTAGCGCTGAAAAGTGGCTTATGTGAAAAATGAGCGTTTCAGAGCGAGAGCAGCCTGTTTTTGCACTAAGCTGCATTTCACTGAAAAAAGGTCTTTCAAACAGGTTTACTAGCCTGAACTGGTTGAATTTGGATCTTCTTCATGGCAAATGAGTTTTTGCTTAGAATTTAATTCATTAAGGCTGAAAAGAGGGTTATGTCAAAAATGAGCGTTTCAGAGCGATAGGAGGCTGTTTTAGCACTGTACAGTCGCCTAAGGCTGAAAAGTGGCTTATGTGAAAAATGAGCGTTTCAGAGCGAGAGCAGCCTGTTTTTGCACTAAGCTGCATTTCACTGAAAAAAGGTCTTTCAAACAGGTTTACTAGCCTGAACTGGTTGAATTTGGATCTTCTTCATGGCAAAGGAGTTTTTACCTGGAATTTCATTCATTAAAGGTGAAAAGTGGCTTATGTCAAAAATGAGCGTTTCAGAGCGATTGGAGGCTGTTTTAGCGCTGAAAAGTGGCTTATGTGAAAAATGAGCGTTTCAGAGCGAGAGCAGCCTGTTTTTGCACTAAGCTGCATTTCACTGAAAAAAGGTCTTTCAAACAGGTTTACTAGCCTGAACTGGTTGAATTTGGATCTTCTTCATGGCAAAGGAGTTTTTACCTGGAATTTCATTCATTAAGGCTGAAAAGTGGCTTATGTCAAAAATGAGCGTTTCAGAGCGATTGGAGGCTGTTTTAGCACTGTACAGTCGCCTAAGGCTGAAAAGTGGCTTATGTGAAAAATGAGCGTTTCAGAGCGAGAGCAGCCTGTTTTTGCACTAAGCTGCATTTCACTGAAAAAAGGTCTTTCAAACAGGTTTACTAGCCTGAACTGGTTGAATTTGGATCTTCTTCATGGCAAATGAGTTTTTGCTTAGAATTTAATTCATTAAGGCTGAAAAGAGGGTTATGTCAAAAATGAGCGTTTCAGAGCGATAGGAGGCTGTTTTAGCACTGTACAGTCGCCTAAGGCTGAAAAGTGGCTTATGTGAAAAATGAGCGTTTCAGAGCGAGAGCAGCCTGTTTTTGCACTAAGCTGCATTTCACTGAAAAAAGGTCTTTCAAACAGGTTTACTAGCCTGAACTGGTTGAATTTGGATCTTCTTCATGGCAAAGGAGTTTTTACCTGGAATTTCATTCATTAAAGGTGAAAAGTGGCTTATGTCAAAAATGAGCGTTTCAGAGCGATTGGAGGCTGTTTTAGCACTGTACAGTCGCCTAAGGCTGAAAAGTGGCTTATGTGAAGAATGAGCGTTTCAGAGCTAGAGCAGCCTGTTTTTGCACTAAGCTGCATTTCACTGAAAAAAGGTCTTTCAAACAGGTTTACTAGCCTGAACTTGTTGAATTTGGATCTTCTTCATGGCAAATTAGTTTTTACCTGGAATTTCATTCATTAAAGGTGAAAAGTGGGTTATGTCAAAAATGAGCGTTTCAGAGCGATTGGAGGCTGTTTTAGCGCTGAAAAGTGGCTTATGTGAAAAATGAGCGTTTCAGAGCGAGAGCAGCCTGTTTTTGCACTAAGCTGCATTTCACTGAAAAAAGGTCTTTCAAACAGGTTTACTAGCCTGAACTGGTTGAATTTGGATCTTCTTCATGGCAAATGAGTTTTTGCTTAGAATTTAATTCATTAAGGCTGAAAAGAGGGTTATGTCAAAAATGAGCGTTTCAGAGCGATAGGAGGCTGTTTTAGCACTGTACAGTCGCCTAAGGCTGAAAAGTGGCTTATGTGAAAAATGAGCGTTTCAGAGCGAGAGCAGCCTGTTTTTGCACTAAGCTGCATTTCACTGAAAAAAGGTCTTTCAAACAGGTTTACTAGCCTGAACTGGTTGAATTTGGATCTTCTTCATGGCAAAGGAGTTTTTACCTGGAATTTCATTCATTAAAGGTGAAAAGTGGGTTATGTCAAAAATGAGCGTTTCAGAGCGATTGGAGGCTGTTTTAGCGCTGAAAAGTGGCTTATGTGAAAAATGAGCGTTTCAGAGCGAGAGCAGCCTGTTTTTGCACTAAGCTGCATTTCACTGAAAAAAGGTCTTTCAAACAGGTTTACTAGCCTGAACTGGTTGAATTTGGATCTTCTTCATGGCAAAGGAGTTTTTACCTGGAATTTCATTCATTAAAGGTGAAAAGTGGCTTATGTCAAAAATGAGCGTTTCAGAGCGATTGGAGGCTGTTTTAGCACTGTACAGTCGCCTAAGGCTGAAAAGTGGCTTATGTGAAAAATGAGCGTTTCAGAGCGAGAGCAGCCTGTTTTTGCACTAAGCTGCATTTCACTGAAAAAAGGTCTTTCAAACAGGTTTACTAGCCTGAACTGGTTGAATTTGGATCTTCTTCATGGCAAAGGAGTTTTTACCTGGAATTTCATTCATTAAAGGTGAAAAGTGGGTTATGTCAAAAATGAGCGTTTCAGAGCGATTGGAGGCTGTTTTAGCGCTGAAAAGTGGCTTATGTGAAAAATGAGCGTTTCAGAGCGAGAGCAGCCTGTTTTTGCACTAAGCTGCATTTCACTGAAAAAAGGTCTTTCAAACAGGTTTACTAGCCTGAACTGGTTGAATTTGGATCTTCTTCATGGCAAATGAGTTTTTGCTTAGAATTTAATTCATTAAGGCTGAAAAGAGGGTTATGTCAAAAATGAGCGTTTCAGAGCGATAGGAGGCTGTTTTAGCACTGTACAGTCGCCTAAGGCTGAAAAGTGGCTTATGTGAAAAATGAGCGTTTCAGAGCGAGAGCAGCCTGTTTTTGCACTAAGCTGCATTTCACTGAAAAAAGGTCTTTCAAACAGGTTTACTAGCCTGAACTGGTTGAATTTGGATCTTCTTCATGGCAAAGGAGTTTTTACCTGGAATTTCATTCATTAAAGGTGAAAAGTGGCTTATGTCAAAAATGAGCGTTTCAGAGCGATTGGAGGCTGTTTTAGCGCTGAAAAGTGGCTTATGTGAAAAATGAGCGTTTCAGAGAGAGAGCAGCCTGTTTTTGCACTAAGCTGCATTTCACTGAAAAAAGGTCTTTCAAACAGGTTTACTAGCCTGAACTGGTTGAATTTGGATCTTCTTCATGGCAAATGAGTTTTTGCTCAGAATTTAATTCATTAAGGCTGAAAAGAGGGTTATGTCAAAAATGAGCGTTTCAGAGCGATAGGAGGCTGTTTTAGCACTGTACAGTCGCCTAAGGCTGAAAAGTGGCTTATGTGAAAAATGAGCGTTTCAGAGCGAGAGCAGCCTGTTTTTGCACTAAGCTGCATTTCACTGAAAAAAGGTCTTTCAAACAGGTTTACTAGCCTGAACTGGTTGAATTTGGATCTTCTTCATGGCAAAGGAGTTTTTACCTGGAATTTCATTCATTAAAGGTGAAAAGTGGCTTATGTCAAAAATGAGCGTTTCAGAGCGATTGGAGGCTGTTTTAGCACTGTACAGTCGCCTAAGGCTGAAAAGTGGCTCATGTGAAAAATGAGCGTTTCAGAGCGAGAGCAGCCTGTTTTTGCACTAAGCTGCATTTCACTGAAAAAAGGTCTTTCAAACAGGTTTACTAGCCTGAACTGGTTGAATTTGGATCTTCTTCATGGCAAAGGAGTTTTTACCTGGAATTTCATTCATTAAAGGTGAAAAGTGGCTTATGTCAAAAATGAGCGTTTCAGAGCGATTGGAGGCTGTTTTAGCACTGTACAGTCGCCTAAGGCTGAAAAGTGGCTTATGTGAAAAATGAGCGTTTCAGAGCGAGAGCAGCCTGTTTTTGCACAAAGCTGCATTTCACTGAAAAAAGGTCTTTCAAACAGGTTTACTAGCCTGAACTGGTTGAATTTGGATCTTCTTCATGGCAAATGAGTTTTTGCTTAGAATTTAATTCATTAAGGCTGAAAAGAGGGTTATGTCAAAAATGAGCGTTTCAGAGCGATAGGAGGCTGTTTTAGCACTGTACAGTCGCCTAAGGCTGAAAAGTGGCTTATGTGAAAAATGAGCGTTTCAGAGCGAGAGCAGCCTGTTTTTGCACTAAGCTGCATTTCACTGAAAAAAGGTCTTTCAAACAGGTTTACTAGCCTGAACTGGTTGAATTTGGATCTTCTTCATGGCAAAGGAGTTTTTACCTGGAATTTCATTCATTAAAGGTGAAAAGTGGCTTATGTCAAAAATGAGCGTTTCAGAGCGATTGGAGGCTGTTTTAGCGCTGAAAAGTGGCTTATGTGAAAAATGAGCGTTTCAGAGCGAGAGCAGCCTGTTTTTGCACTAAGCTGCATTTCACTGAAAAAAGGTCTTTCAAACAGGTTTACTAGCCTGAACTGGTTGAATTTGGATCTTCTTCATGGCAAAGGAGTTTTTACCTGGAATTTCATTCATTAAAGGTGAAAAGTGGCTTATGTCAAAAATGAGCGTTTCAGAGCGATTGGAGGCTGTTTTAGCGCTGAAAAGTGGCTTATGTGAAAAATGAGCGTTTCAGAGCGAGAGCAGCCTGTTTTTGCACTAAGCTGCATTTCACTGAAAAAAGGTCTTTCAAACAGGTTTACTAGCCTGAACTGGTTGAATTTGGATCTTCTTCATGGCAAAGGAGTTTTTACCTGGAATTTCATTCATTAAAGGTGAAAAGTGGGTTATGTCAAAAATGAGCGTTTCAGAGCGATTGGAGGCTGTTTTAGCGCTGAAAAGTGGCTTATGTGAAAAATGAGCGTTTCAGAGCGAGAGCAGCCTGTTTTTGCACTAAGCTGCATTTCACTGAAAAAAGGTCTTTCAAACAGGTTTACTAGCCTGAACTGGTTGAATTTGGATCTTCTTCATGGCAAATGAGTTTTTGCTTAGAATTTAATTCATTAAGGCTGAAAAGAGGGTTATGTCAAAAATGAGCGTTTCAGAGCGATAGGAGGCTGTTTTAGCACTGTACAGTCGCCTAAGGCTGAAAAGTGGCTTATGTGAAAAATGAGCGTTTCAGAGCGAGAGCAGCCTGTTTTTGCACTAAGCTGCATTTCACTGAAAAAAGGTCTTTCAAACAGGTTTACTAGCCTGAACTGGTTGAATTTGGATCTTCTTCATGGCAAAGGAGTTTTTACCTGGAATTTCATTCATTAAAGGTGAAAAGTGGCTTATGTCAAAAATGAGCGTTTCAGAGCGATTGGAGGCTGTTTTAGCACTGTACAGTCGCCTAAGGCTGAAAAGTGGCTTATGTGAAAAATGAGCGTTTCAGAGCGAGAGCAGCCTGTTTTTGCACAAAGCTGCATTTCACTGAAAAAAGGTCTTTCAAACAGGTTTACTAGCCTGAACTGGTTGAATTTGGATCTTCTTCATGGCAAATGAGTTTTTGCTTAGAATTTAATTCATTAAGGCTGAAAAGAGGGTTATGTCAAAAATGAGCGTTTCAGAGCGATAGGAGGCTGTTTTAGCACTGTACAGTCGCCTAAGGCTGAAAAGTGGCTTATGTGAAAAATGAGCGTTTCAGAGCGAGAGCAGCCTGTTTTTGCACTAAGCTGCATTTCACTGAAAAAAGGTCTTTCAAACAGGTTTACTAGCCTGAACTGGTTGAATTTGGATCTTCTTCATGGCAAAGGAGTTTTTACCTGGAATTTCATTCATTAAAGGTGAAAAGTGGCTTATGTCAAAAATGAGCGTTTCAGAGCGATTGGAGGCTGTTTTAGCGCTGAAAAGTGGCTTATGTGAAAAATGAGCGTTTCAGAGCGAGAGCAGCCTGTTTTTGCACTAAGCTGCATTTCACTGAAAAAAGGTCTTTCAAACAGGTTTACTAGCCTGAACTGGTTGAATTTGGATCTTCTTCATGGCAAATGAGTTTTTGCTTAGAATTTAATTCATTAAGGCTGAAAAGAGGGTTATGTCAAAAATGAGCGTTTCAGAGCGATAGGAGGCTGTTTTAGCACTGTACAGTCGCCTAAGGCTGAAAAGTGGCTTATGTGAAAAATGAGCGTTTCAGAGCGAGAGCAGCCTGTTTTTGCACTAAGCTGCATTTCACTGAAAAAAGGTCTTTCAAACAGGTTTACTAGCCTGAACTGGTTGAATTTGGATCTTCTTCATGGCAAAGGAGTTTTTACCTGGAATTTCATTCATTAAAGGTGAAAAGTGGCTTATGTCAAAAATGAGCGTTTCAGAGCGATTGGAGGCTGTTTTAGCGCTGAAAAGTGGCTTATGTGAAAAATGAGCGTTTCAGAGCGAGAGCAGCCTGTTTTTGCACTAAGCTGCATTTCACTGAAAAAAGGTCTTTCAAACAGGTTTACTAGCCTGAACTGGTTGAATTTGGATCTTCTTCATGGCAAATGAGTTTTTGCTTAGAATTTAATTCATTAAGGCTGAAAAGAGGGTTATGTCAAAAATGAGCGTTTCAGAGCGATAGGAGGCTGTTTTAGCACTGTACAGTCGCCTAAGGCTGAAAAGTGGCTTATGTGAAAAATGAGCGTTTCAGAGCGAGAGCAGCCTGTTTTTGCACTAAGCTGCATTTCACTGAAAAAAGGTCTTTCAAACAGGTTTACTAGCCTGAACTGGTTGAATTTGGATCTTCTTCATGGCAAAGGAGTTTTTACCTGGAATTTCATTCATTAAAGGTGAAAAGTGGCTTATGTCAAAAATGAGCGTTTCAGAGCGATTGGAGGCTGTTTTAGCGCTGAAAAGTGGCTTATGTGAAAAATGAGCGTTTCAGAGCGAGAGCAGCCTGTTTTTGCACTAAGCTGCATTTCACTGAAAAAAGGTCTTTCAAACAGGTTTACTAGCCTGAACTGGTTGAATTTGGATCTTCTTCATGGCAAAGGAGTTTTTACCTGGAATTTCATTCATTAAAGGTGAAAAGTGGCTTATGTCAAAAATGAGCGTTTCAGAGCGATTGGAGGCTGTTTTAGCACTGTACAGTCGCCTAAGGCTGAAAAGTGGCTTATGTGAAAAATGAGCGTTTCAGAGCGAGAGCAGCCTGTTTTTGCACTAAGCTGCATTTCACTGAAAAAAGGTCTTTCAAACAGGTTTACTAGCCTGAACTGGTTGAATTTGGATCTTCTTCATGGCAAAGGAGTTTTTACCTGGAATTTCATTCATTAAAGGTGAAAAGTGGGTTATGTCAAAAATGAGCGTTTCAGAGCGATTGGAGGCTGTTTTAGCGCTGAAAAGTGGCTTATGTGAAAAATGAGCGTTTCAGAGCGAGAGCAGCCTGTTTTTGCACTAAGCTGCATTTCACTGAAAAAAGGTCTTTCAAACAGGTTTACTAGCCTGAACTGGTTGAATTTGGATCTTCTTCATGGCAAATGAGTTTTTGCTTAGAATTTAATTCATTAAGGCTGAAAAGAGGGTTATGTCAAAAATGAGCGTTTCAGAGCGATAGGAGGCTGTTTTAGCACTGTACAGTCGCCTAAGGCTGAAAAGTGGCTTATGTGAAAAATGAGCGTTTCAGAGCGAGAGCAGCCTGTTTTTGCACTAAGCTGCATTTCACTGAAAAAAGGTCTTTCAAACAGGTTTACTAGCCTGAACTGGTTGAATTTGGATCTTCTTCATGGCAAAGGAGTTTTTACCTGGAATTTCATTCATTAAAGGTGAAAAGTGGCTTATGTCAAAAATGAGCGTTTCAGAGCGATTGGAGGCTGTTTTAGCGCTGAAAAGTGGCTTATGTGAAAAATGAGCGTTTCAGAGCGAGAGCAGCCTGTTTTTGCACTAAGCTGCATTTCACTGAAAAAAGGTCTTTCAAACAGGTTTACTAGCCTGAACTGGTTGAATTTGGATCTTCTTCATGGCAAATGAGTTTTTGCTTAGAATTTAATTCATTAAGGCTGAAAAGAGGGTTATGTCAAAAATGAGCGTTTCAGAGCGATAGGAGGCTGTTTTAGCACTGTACAGTCGCCTAAGGCTGAAAAGTGGCTTATGTGAAAAATGAGCGTTTCAGAGCGAGAGCAGCCTGTTTTTGCACTAAGCTGCATTTCACTGAAAAAAGGTCTTTCAAACAGGTTTACTAGCCTGAACTGGTTGAATTTGGATCTTCTTCATGGCAAAGGAGTTTTTACCTGGAATTTCATTCATTAAAGGTGAAAAGTGGCTTATGTCAAAAATGAGCGTTTCAGAGCGATTGGAGGCTGTTTTAGCGCTGAAAAGTGGCTTATGTGAAAAATGAGCGTTTCAGAGCGAGAGCAGCCTGTTTTTGCACTAAGCTGCATTTCACTGAAAAAAGGTCTTTCAAACAGGTTTACTAGCCTGAACTGGTTGAATTTGGATCTTCTTCATGGCAAAGGAGTTTTTACCTGGAATTTCATTCATTAAAGGTGAAAAGTGGCTTATGTCAAAAATGAGCGTTTCAGAGCGATTGGAGGCTGTTTTAGCACTGTACAGTCGCCTAAGGCTGAAAAGTGGCTTATGTGAAAAATGAGCGTTTCAGAGCGAGAGCAGCCTGTTTTTGCACTAAGCTGCATTTCACTGAAAAAAGGTCTTTCAAACAGGTTTACTAGCCTGAACTGGTTGAATTTGGATCTTCTTCATGGCAAAGGAGTTTTTACCTGGAATTTCATTCATTAAAGGTGAAAAGTGGCTTATGTCAAAAATGAGCGTTTCAGAGCGATTGGAGGCTGTTTTAGCGCTGAAAAGTGGCTTATGTGAAAAATGAGCGTTTCAGAGCGAGAGCAGCCTGTTTTTGCACTAAGCTGCATTTCACTGAAAAAAGGTCTTTCAAACAGGTTTACTAGCCTGAACTGGTTGAATTTGGATCTTCTTCATGGCAAATGAGTTTTTGCTTAGAATTTAATTCATTAAGGCTGAAAAGAGGGTTATGTCAAAAATGAGCGTTTCAGAGCGATAGGAGGCTGTTTTAGCACTGTACAGTCGCCTAAGGCTGAAAAGTGGCTTATGTGAAAAATGAGCGTTTCAGAGCGAGAGCAGCCTGTTTTTGCACTAAGCTGCATTTCACTGAAAAAAGGTCTTTCAAACAGGTTTACTAGCCTGAACTGGTTGAATTTGGATCTTCTTCATGGCAAATGAGTTTTTGCTTAGAATTTAATTCATTAAGGCTGAAAAGAGGGTTATGTCAAAAATGAGCGTTTCAGAGCGATAGGAGGCTGTTTTAGCACTGTACAGTCGCCTAAGGCTGAAAAGTGGCTTATGTGAAAAATGAGCGTTTCAGAGCGAGAGCAGCCTGTTTTTGCACTAAGCTGCATTTCACTGAAAAAAGGTCTTTCAAACAGGTTTACTAGCCTGAACTGGTTGAATTTGGATCTTCTTCATGGCAAAGGAGTTTTTACCTAGAATTTCATTCATTAAAGGTGAAAAGTGGCTTATGTCAAAAATGAGCGTTTCAGAGCGATTGGAGGCTGTTTTAGCGCTGAAAAGTGGCTTATGTGAAAAATGAGCGTTTCAGAGCGAGAGCAGCCTGTTTTTGCACTAAGCTGCATTTCACTGAAAAAAGGTCTTTCAAACAGGTTTACTAGCCTGAACTGGTTGAATTTGGATCTTCTTCATGGCAAAGGAGTTTTTACCTGGAATTTCATTCATTAAAGGTGAAAAGTGGCTTATGTCAAAAATGAGCGTTTCAGAGCGATTGGAGGCTGTTTTAGCACTGTACAGTCGCCTAAGGCTGAAAAGTGGCTTATGTGAAAAATGAGCGTTTCAGAGCTAGAGCAGCCTGTTTTTGCACTAAGCTGCATTTCACTGAAAAAAGGTCTTTCAAACAGGTTTACTAGCCTGAACTTGTTGAATTTGGATCTTCTTCATGGCAAATTAGTTTTTACCTGGAATTTCATTCATTAAAGGTGAAAAGTGGGTTATGTCAAAAATGAGCGTTTCAGAGCGATTGGAGGCTGTTTTAGCGCTGAAAAGTGGCTTATGTGAAAAATGAGCGTTTCAGAGCGAGAGCAGCCTGTTTTTGCACTAAGCTGCATTTCACTGAAAAAAGGTCTTTCAAACAGGTTTACTAGCCTGAACTGGTTGAATTTGGATCTTCTTCATGGCAAATGAGTTTTTGCTTAGAATTTAATTCATTAAGGCTGAAAAGAGGGTTATGTAAAAAATGAGCGTTTCAGAGCGATAGGAGGCTGTTTTAGCACTGTACAGTCGCCTAAGGCTGAAAAGTGGCTTATGTGAAAAATGAGCGTTTCAGAGCGAGAGCAGCCTGTTTTTGCACTAAGCTGCATTTCACTGAAAAAAGGTCTTTCAAACAGGTTTACTAGCCTGAACTGGTTGAATTTGGATCTTCTTCATGGCAAATGAGTTTTTGCTTAGAATTTAATTCATTAAGGCTGAAAAGAGGGTTATGTCAAAAATGAGCGTTTCAGAGCGATAGGAGGCTGTTTTAGCACTGTACAGTCGCCTAAGGCTGAAAAGTGGCTTATGTGAAAAATGAGCGTTTCAGAGCGAGAGCAGCCTGTTTTTGCACTAAGCTGCATTTCACTGAAAAAAGGTCTTTCAAACAGGTTTACTAGCCTGAACTGGTTGAATTTGGATCTTCTTCATGGCAAAGGAGTTTTTACCTGGAATTTCATTCATTAAAGGTGAAAAGTGGCTTATGTCAAAAATGAGCGTTTCAGAGCGATTGGAGGCTGTTTTAGCGCTGAAAAGTGGCTTATGTGAAAAATGAGCGTTTCAGAGCGAGAGCAGCCTGTTTTTGCACTAAGCTGCATTTCACTGAAAAAAGGTCTTTCAAACAGGTTTACTAGCCTGAACTTGTTGAATTTGGATCTTCTTCATGGCAAAGGAGTTTTTACCTGGAATTTCATTCATTAAAGGTGAAAAGTGGCTTATGTCAAAAATGAGCGTTTCAGAGCGATTGGAGGCTGTTTTAGCGCTGAAAAGTGGCTTATGTGAAAAATGAGCGTTTCAGAGCGAGAGCAGCCTGTTTTTGCACTAAGCTGCATTTCACTGAAAAAAGGTCTTTCAAACAGGTTTACTAACCTGAACTGGTTGAATTTGGATCTTCTTCATGGCAAATGAGTTTTTGCTTAGAATTTAATTCATTAAGGCTGAAAAGAGGGTTATGTAAAAAATGAGCGTTTCAGAGCGATAGGAGGCTGTTTTAGCACTGTACAGTCGCCTAAGGCTGAAAAGTGGCTTATGTGAAAAATGAGCGTTTCAGAGCGAGAGCAGCCTGTTTTTGCACTAAGCTGCATTTCACTGAAAAAAGGTCTTTCAAACAGGTTTACTAGCCTGAACTGGTTGAATTTGGATCTTCTTCATGGCAAATGAGTTTTTGCTTAGAATTTAATTCATTAAGGCTGAAAAGAGGGTTATGTAAAAAATGAGCGTTTCAGAGCGATAGGAGGCTGTTTTAGCACTGTACAGTCGCCTAAGGCTGAAAAGTGGCTTATGTGAAAAATGAGCGTTTCAGAGCGAGAGCAGCCTGTTTTTGCACTAAGCTGCATTTCACTGAAAAAAGGTCTTTCAAACAGGTTTACTAGCCTGAACTGGTTGAATTTGGATCTTCTTCATGGCAAATGAGTTTTTGCTTAGAATTTAATTCATTAAGGCTGAAAAGAGGGTTATGTCAAAAATGAGCGTTTCAGAGCGATTGGAGGCTGTTTTAGCACTGTACAGTCGCCTAAGGCTGAAAAGTGGCTTATGTGAAAAATGAGCGTTTCAGAGCTAGAGCAGCCTGTTTTTGCACTAAGCTGCATTTCACTGAAAAAAGGTCTTTCAAACAGGTTTACTAGCCTGAACTTGTTGAATTTGGATCTTCTTCATGGCAAAGGAGTTTTTACCTGGAATTTCATTCATTAAAGGTGAAAAGTGGGTTATGTCAAAAATGAGCGTTTCAGAGCGATTGGAGGCTGTTTTAGCGCTGAAAAGTGGCTTATGTGAAAAATGAGCGTTTCAGAGCGAGAGCAGCCTGTTTTTGCACTAAGCTGCATTTCACTGAAAAAAGGTCTTTCAAACAGGTTTACTAGCCTGAACTGGTTGAATTTGGATCTTCTTCATGGCAAATGAGTTTTTGCTTAGAATTTAATTCATTAAGGCTGAAAAGAGGGTTATGTCAAAAATGAGCGTTTCAGAGCGATAGGAGGCTGTTTTAGCACTGTACAGTCGCCTAAGGCTGAAAAGTGGCTTATGTGAAAAATGAGCGTTTCAGAGCGAGAGCAGCCTGTTTTTGCACTAAGCTGCATTTCACTGAAAAAAGGTCTTTCAAACAGGTTTACTAGCCTGAACTGGTTGAATTTGGATCTTCTTCATGGCAAATGAGTTTTTGCTTAGAATTTAATTCATTAAGGCTGAAAAGAGGGTTATGTCAAAAATGAGCGTTTCAGAGCGATAGGAGGCTGTTTTAGCACTGAAAAGTGGCTTATGTGAAAAATGAGCGTTTCAGAGCGAGAGCAGCCTGTTTTTGCACTAAGCTGCATTTCACTGAAAAAAGGTCTTTCAAACAGGTTTACTAGCCTGAACTGGTTGAATTTGGATCTTCTTCATGGCAAAGGAGTTTTTACCTGGAATTTCATTCATTAAAGGTGAAAAGTGGCTTATGTCAAAAATGAGCGTTTCAGAGCGATTGGAGGCTGTTTTAGCGCTGAAAAGTGGCTTATGTGAAAAATGAGCGTTTCAGAGCGAGAGCAGCCTGTTTTTGCACTAAGCTGCATTTCACTGAAAAAAGGTCTTTCAAACAGGTTTACTAGCCTGAACTGGTTGAATTTGGATCTTCTTCATGGCAAAGGAGTTTTTACCTGGAATTTCATTCATTAAAGGTGAAAAGTGGCTTATGTCAAAAATGAGCGTTTCAGAGCGATTGGAGGCTGTTTTAGCACTGTACAGTCGCCTAAGGCTGAAAAGTGGCTTATGTGAAAAATGAGCGTTTCAGAGCTAGAGCAGCCTGTTTTTGCACTAAGCTGCATTTCACTGAAAAAAGGTCTTTCAAACAGGTTTACTAGCCTGAACTTGTTGAATTTGGATCTTCTTCATGGCAAATTAGTTTTTACCTGGAATTTCATTCATTAAAGGTGAAAAGTGGGTTATGTCAAAAATGAGCGTTTCAGAGCGATTGGAGGCTGTTTTAGCGCTGAAAAGTGGCTTATGTGAAAAATGAGCGTTTCAGAGCGAGAGCAGCCTGTTTTTGCACTAAGCTGCATTTCACTGAAAAAAGGTCTTTCAAACAGGTTTACTAGCCTGAACTGGTTGAATTTGGATCTTCTTCATGGCAAATGAGTTTTTGCTTAGAATTTAATTCATTAAGGCTGAAAAGAGGGTTATGTAAAAAATGAGCGTTTCAGAGCGATAGGAGGCTGTTTTAGCACTGTACAGTCGCCTAAGGCTGAAAAGTGGCTTATGTGAAAAATGAGCGTTTCAGAGCGAGAGCAGCCTGTTTTTGCACTAAGCTGCATTTCACTGAAAAAAGGTCTTTCAAACAGGTTTACTAGCCTGAACTGGTTGAATTTGGATCTTCTTCATGGCAAATGAGTTTTTGCTTAGAATTTAATTCATTAAGGCTGAAAAGAGGGTTATGTCAAAAATGAGCGTTTCAGAGCGATAGGAGGCTGTTTTAGCACTGTACAGTCGCCTAAGGCTGAAAAGTGGCTTATGTGAAAAATGAGCGTTTCAGAGCGAGAGCAGCCTGTTTTTGCACTAAGCTGCATTTCACTGAAAAAAGGTCTTTCAAACAGGTTTACTAGCCTGAACTGGTTGAATTTGGATCTTCTTCATGGCAAAGGAGTTTTTACCTGGAATTTCATTCATTAAAGGTGAAAAGTGGCTTATGTCAAAAATGAGCGTTTCAGAGCGATTGGAGGCTGTTTTAGCGCTGAAAAGTGGCTTATGTGAAAAATGAGCGTTTCAGAGCGAGAGCAGCCTGTTTTTGCACTAAGCTGCATTTCACTGAAAAAAGGTCTTTCAAACAGGTTTACTAGCCTGAACTTGTTGAATTTGGATCTTCTTCATGGCAAAGGAGTTTTTACCTGGAATTTCATTCATTAAAGGTGAAAAGTGGCTTATGTCAAAAATGAGCGTTTCAGAGCGATTGGAGGCTGTTTTAGCGCTGAAAAGTGGCTTATGTGAAAAATGAGCGTTTCAGAGCGAGAGCAGCCTGTTTTTGCACTAAGCTGCATTTCACTGAAAAAAGGTCTTTCAAACAGGTTTACTAACCTGAACTGGTTGAATTTGGATCTTTTTCATGGCAAATGAGTTTTTGCTTAGAATTTAATTCATTAAGGCTGAAAAGAGGGTTATGTAAAAAATGAGCGTTTCAGAGCGATAGGAGGCTGTTTTAGCACTGTACAGTCGCCTAAGGCTGAAAAGTGGCTTATGTGAAAAATGAGCGTTTCAGAGCGAGAGCAGCCTGTTTTTGCACTAAGCTGCATTTCACTGAAAAAAGGTCTTTCAAACAGGTTTACTAGCCTGAACTGGTTGAATTTGGATCTTCTTCATGGCAAATGAGTTTTTGCTTAGAATTTAATTCATTAAGGCTGAAAAGAGGGTTATGTCAAAAATGAGCGTTTCAGAGCGATAGGAGGCTGTTTTAGCACTGTACAGTCGCCTAAGGCTGAAAAGTGGCTTATGTGAAAAATGAGCGTTTCAGAGCGAGAGCAGCCTGTTTTTGCACTAAGCTGCATTTCACTGAAAAAAGGTCTTTCAAACAGGTTTACTAGCCTGAACTGGTTGAATTTGGATCTTCTTCATGGCAAATGAGTTTTTGCTTAGAATTTAATTCATTAAGGCTGAAAAGAGGGTTATGTCAAAAATGAGCGTTTCAGAGCGATAGGAGGCTGTTTTAGCACTGTACAGTCGCCTAAGGCTGAAAAGTGGCTTATGTGAAAAATGAGCGTTTCAGAGCGAGAGCAGCCTGTTTTTGCACTAAGCTGCATTTCACTGAAAAAAGGTCTTTCAAACAGGTTTACTAGCCTGAACTGGTTGAATTTGGATCTTCTTCATGGCAAAGGAGTTTTTACCTGGAATTTCATTCATTAAAGGTGAAAAGTGGCTTATGTCAAAAATGAGCGTTTCAGAGCGATTGGAGGCTGTTTTAGCGCTGAAAAGTGGCTTATGTGAAAAATGAGCGTTTCAGAGCGAGAGCAGCCTGTTTTTGCACTAAGCTGCATTTCACTGAAAAAAGGTCTTTCAAACAGGTTTACTAGCCTGAACTGGTTGAATTTGGATCTTCTTCATGGCAAAGGAGTTTTTACCTGGAATTTCATTCATTAAAGGTGAAAAGTGGCTTATGTCAAAAATGAGCGTTTCAGAGCGATTGGAGGCTGTTTTAGCGCTGAAAAGTGGCTTATGTGAAAAATGAGCGTTTCAGAGCGAGAGCAGCCTGTTTTTGCACTAAGCTGCATTTCACTGAAAAAAGGTCTTTCAAACAGGTTTACTAGCCTGAACTGGTTGAATTTGGATCTTCTTCATGGCAAATGAGTTTTTGCTTAGAATTTAATTCATTAAGGCTGAAAAGAGGGTTATGTCAAAAATGAGCGTTTCAGAGCGATAGGAGGCTGTTTTAGCACTGTACAGTCGCCTAAGGCTGAAAAGTGGCTTATGTGAAAAATGAGCGTTTCAGAGCGAGAGCAGCCTGTTTTTGCACTAAGCTGCATTTCACTGAAAAAAGGTCTTTCAAACAGGTTTACTAGCCTGAACTGGTTGAATTTGGATCTTCTTCATGGCAAAGGAGTTTTTACCTGGAATTTCATTCATTAAAGGTGAAAAGTGGCTTATGTCAAAAATGAGCGTTTCAGAGCGATTGGAGGCTGTTTTAGCGCTGAAAAGTGGCTTATGTGAAAAATGAGCGTTTCAGAGCGAGAGCAGCCTGTTTTTGCACTAAGCTGCATTTCACTGAAAAAAGGTCTTTCAAACAGGTTTACTAGCCTGAACTTGTTGAATTTGGATCTTCTTCATGGCAAAGGAGTTTTTACCTGGAATTTCATTCATTAAAGGTGAAAAGTGGCTTATGTCAAAAATGAGCGTTTCAGAGCGATTGGAGGCTGTTTTAGCGCTGAAAAGTGGCTTATGTGAAAAATGAGCGTTTCAGAGCGAGAGCAGCCTGTTTTTGCACTAAGCTGCATTTCACTGAAAAAAGGTCTTTCAAACAGGTTTACTAACCTGAACTGGTTGAATTTGGATCTTCTTCATGGCAAATGAGTTTTTGCTTAGAATTTAATTCATTAAGGCTGAAAAGAGGGTTATGTAAAAAATGAGCGTTTCAGAGCGATAGGAGGCTGTTTTAGCACTGTACAGTCGCCTAAGGCTGAAAAGTGGCTTATGTGAAAAATGAGCGTTTCAGAGCGAGAGCAGCCTGTTTTTGCACTAAGCTGCATTTCACTGAAAAAAGGTCTTTCAAACAGGTTTACTAGCCTGAACTGGTTGAATTTGGATCTTCTTCATGGCAAATGAGTTTTTGCTTAGAATTTAATTCATTAAGGCTGAAAAGAGGGTTATGTCAAAAATGAGCGTTTCAGAGCGATAGGAGGCTGTTTTAGCACTGTACAGTCGCCTAAGGCTGAAAAGTGGCTTATGTGAAAAATGAGCGTTTCAGAGCGAGAGCAGCCTGTTTTTGCACTAAGCTGCATTTCACTGAAAAAAGGTCTTTCAAACAGGTTTACTAGCCTGAACTGGTTGAATTTGGATCTTCTTCATGGCAAATGAGTTTTTGCTTAGAATTTAATTCATTAAGGCTGAAAAGAGGGTTATGTCAAAAATGAGCGTTTCAGAGCGATAGGAGGCTGTTTTAGCACTGTACAGTCGCCTAAGGCTGAAAAGTGGCTTATGTGAAAAATGAGCGTTTCAGAGCGAGAGCAGCCTGTTTTTGCACTAAGCTGCATTTCACTGAAAAAAGGTCTTTCAAACAGGTTTACTAGCCTGAACTGGTTGAATTTGGATCTTCTTCATGGCAAATGAGTTTTTGCTTAGAATTTAATTCATTAAGGCTGAAAAGAGGGTTATGTCAAAAATGAGCGTTTCAGAGCGATAGGAGGCTGTTTTAGCACTGTACAGTCGCCTAAGGCTGAAAAGTGGCTTATGTGAAAAATGAGCGTTTCAGAGCGAGAGCAGCCTGTTTTTGCACTAAGCTGCATTTCACTGAAAAAAGGTCTTTCAAACAGGTTTACTAGCCTGAACTGGTTGAATTTGGATCTTCTTCATGGCAAATGAGTTTTTGCTTAGAATTTAATTCATTAAGGCTGAAAAGAGGGTTATGTCAAAAATGAGCGTTTCAGAGCGATAGGAGGCTGTTTTAGCACTGTACAGTCGCCTAAGGCTGAAAAGTGGCTTATGTGAAAAATGAGCGTTTCAGAGCGAGAGCAGCCTGTTTTTGCACTAAGCTGCATTTCACTGAAAAAAGGTCTTTCAAACAGGTTTACTAGCCTGAACTGGTTGAATTTGGATCTTCTTCATGGCAAATGAGTTTTTGCTTAGAATTTAATTCATTAAGGCTGAAAAGAGGGTTATGTCAAAAATGAGCGTTTCAGAGCGATAGGAGGCTGTTTTAGCACTGTACAGTCGCCTAAGGCTGAAAAGTGGCTTATGTGAAAAATGAGCGTTTCAGAGCGAGAGCAGCCTGTTTTTGCACTAAGCTGCATTTCACTGAAAAAAGGTCTTTCAAACAGGTTTACTAGCCTGAACTGGTTGAATTTGGATCTTCTTCATGGCAAATGAGTTTTTGCTTAGAATTTAATTCATTAAGGCTGAAAAGAGGGTTATGTCAAAAATGAGCGTTTCAGAGCGATAGGAGGCTGTTTTAGCACTGTACAGTCGCCTAAGGCTGAAAAGTGGCTTATGTGAAAAATGAGCGTTTCAGAGCGAGAGCAGCCTGTTTTTGCACTAAGCTGCATTTCACTGAAAAAAGGTCTTTCAAACAGGTTTACTAGCCTGAACTGGTTGAATTTGGATCTTCTTCATGGCAAAGGAGTTTTTACCTGGAATTTCATTCATTAAAGGTGAAAAGTGGCTTATGTCAAAAATGAGCGTTTCAGAGCGATTGGAGGCTGTTTTAGCGCTGAAAAGTGGCTTATGTGAAAAATGAGCGTTTCAGAGCGAGAGCAGCCTGTTTTTGCACTAAGCTGCATTTCACTGAAAAAAGGTCTTTCAAACAGGTTTACTAGCCTGAACTGGTTGAATTTGGATCTTCTTCATGGCAAAGGAGTTTTTACCTGGAATTTCATTCATTAAAGGTGAAAAGTGGCTTATGTCAAAAATGAGCGTTTCAGAGCGATTGGAGGCTGTTTTAGCGCTGAAAAGTGGCTTATGTGAAAAATGAGCGTTTCAGAGCGAGAGCAGCCTGTTTTTGCACTAAGCTGCATTTCACTGAAAAAAGGTCTTTCAAACAGGTTTACTAGCCTGAACTGGTTGAATTTGGATCTTCTTCATGGCAAATGAGTTTTTGCTTAGAATTTAATTCATTAAGGCTGAAAAGAGGGTTATGTCAAAAATGAGCGTTTCAGAGCGATAGGAGGCTGTTTTAGCACTGTACAGTCGCCTAAGGCTGAAAAGTGGCTTATGTGAAAAATGAGCGTTTCAGAGCGAGAGCAGCCTGTTTTTGCACTAAGCTGCATTTCACTGAAAAAAGGTCTTTCAAACAGGTTTACTAGCCTGAACTGGTTGAATTTGGATCTTCTTCATGGCAAAGGAGTTTTTACCTGGAATTTCATTCATTAAAGGTGAAAAGTGGGTTATGTCAAAAATGAGCGTTTCAGAGCGATTGGAGGCTGTTTTAGCGCTGAAAAGTGGCTTATGTGAAAAATGAGCGTTTCAGAGCGAGAGCAGCCTGTTTTTGCACTAAGCTGCATTTCACTGAAAAAAGGTCTTTCAAACAGGTTTACTAGCCTGAACTGGTTGAATTTGGATCTTCTTCATGGCAAAGGAGTTTTTACCTGGAATTTCATTCATTAAAGGTGAAAAGTGGCTTATGTCAAAAATGAGCGTTTCAGAGCGATTGGAGGCTGTTTTAGCACTGTACAGTCGCCTAAGGCTGAAAAGTGGCTTATGTGAAAAATGAGCGTTTCAGAGCGAGAGCAGCCTGTTTTTGCACTAAGCTGCATTTCACTGAAAAAAGGTCTTTCAAACAGGTTTACTAGCCTGAACTGGTTGAATTTGGATCTTCTTCATGGCAAAGGAGTTTTTACCTGGAATTTCATTCATTAAAGGTGAAAAGTGGGTTATGTCAAAAATGAGCGTTTCAGAGCGATTGGAGGCTGTTTTAGCGCTGAAAAGTGGCTTATGTGAAAAATGAGCGTTTCAGAGCGAGAGCAGCCTGTTTTTGCACTAAGCTGCATTTCACTGAAAAAAGGTCTTTCAAACAGGTTTACTAGCCTGAACTGGTTGAATTTGGATCTTCTTCATGGCAAATGAGTTTTTGCTTAGAATTTAATTCATTAAGGCTGAAAAGAGGGTTATGTCAAAAATGAGCGTTTCAGAGCGATAGGAGGCTGTTTTAGCACTGTACAGTCGCCTAAGGCTGAAAAGTGGCTTATGTGAAAAATGAGCGTTTCAGAGCGAGAGCAGCCTGTTTTTGCACTAAGCTGCATTTCACTGAAAAAAGGTCTTTCAAACAGGTTTACTAGCCTGAACTGGTTGAATTTGGATCTTCTTCATGGCAAAGGAGTTTTTACCTGGAATTTCATTCATTAAAGGTGAAAAGTGGCTTATGTCAAAAATGAGCGTTTCAGAGCGATTGGAGGCTGTTTTAGCGCTGAAAAGTGGCTTATGTGAAAAATGAGCGTTTCAGAGAGAGAGCAGCCTGTTTTTGCACTAAGCTGCATTTCACTGAAAAAAGGTCTTTCAAACAGGTTTACTAGCCTGAACTGGTTGAATTTGGATCTTCTTCATGGCAAATGAGTTTTTGCTTAGAATTTAATTCATTAAGGCTGAAAAGAGGGTTATGTCAAAAATGAGCGTTTCAGAGCGATAGGAGGCTGTTTTAGCACTGTACAGTCGCCTAAGGCTGAAAAGTGGCTTATGTGAAAAATGAGCGTTTCAGAGCGAGAGCAGCCTGTTTTTGCACTAAGCTGCATTTCACTGAAAAAAGGTCTTTCAAACAGGTTTACTAGCCTGAACTGGTTGAATTTGGATCTTCTTCATGGCAAAGGAGTTTTTACCTGGAATTTCATTCATTAAAGGTGAAAAGTGGGTTATGTCAAAAATGAGCGTTTCAGAGCGATTGGAGGCTGTTTTAGCGCTGAAAAGTGGCTTATGTGAAAAATGAGCGTTTCAGAGCGAGAGCAGCCTGTTTTTGCACTAAGCTGCATTTCACTGAAAAAAGGTCTTTCAAACAGGTTTACTAGCCTGAACTGGTTGAATTTGGATCTTCTTCATGGCAAAGGAGTTTTTACCTGGAATTTCATTCATTAAAGGTGAAAAGTGGGTTATGTCAAAAATGAGCGTTTCAGAGCGATTGGAGGCTGTTTTAGCGCTGAAAAGTGGCTTATGTGAAAAATGAGCGTTTCAGAGCGAGAGCAGCCTGTTTTTGCACTAAGCTGCATTTCACTGAAAAAAGGTCTTTCAAACAGGTTTACTAGCCTGAACTGGTTGAATTTGGATCTTCTTCATGGCAAATGAGTTTTTGCTTAGAATTTAATTCATTAAGGCTGAAAAGAGGGTTATGTCAAAAATGAGCGTTTCAGAGCGATAGGAGGCTGTTTTAGCACTGTACAGTCGCCTAAGGCTGAAAAGTGGCTTATGTGAAAAATGAGCGTTTCAGAGCGAGAGCAGCCTGTTTTTGCACTAAGCTGCATTTCACTGAAAAAAGGTCTTTCAAACAGGTTTACTAGCCTGAACTGGTTGAATTTGGATCTTCTTCATGGCAAATGAGTTTTTGCTTAGAATTTAATTCATTAAGGCTGAAAAGAGGGTTATGTCAAAAATGAGCGTTTCAGAGCGATAGGAGGCTGTTTTAGCACTGTACAGTCGCCTAAGGCTGAAAAGTGGCTTATGTGAAAAATGAGCGTTTCAGAGCGAGAGCAGCCTGTTTTTGCACTAAGCTGCATTTCACTGAAAAAAGGTCTTTCAAACAGGTTTACTAGCCTGAACTGGTTGAATTTGGATCTTCTTCATGGCAAAGGAGTTTTTACCTGGAATTTCATTCATTAAAGGTGAAAAGTGGGTTATGTCAAAAATGAGCGTTTCAGAGCGATTGGAGGCTGTTTTAGCGCTGAAAAGTGGCTTATGTGAAAAATGAGCGTTTCAGAGCGAGAGCAGCCTGTTTTTGCACTAAGCTGCATTTCACTGAAAAAAGGTCTTTCAAACAGGTTTACTAGCCTGAACTGGTTGAATTTGGATCTTCTTCATGGCAAAGGAGTTTTTACCTGGAATTTCATTCATTAAAGGTGAAAAGTGGCTTATGTCAAAAATGAGCGTTTCAGAGCGATTGGAGGCTGTTTTAGCACTGTACAGTCGCCTAAGGCTGAAAAGTGGCTTATGTGAAAAATGAGCGTTTCAGAGCGAGAGCAGCCTGTTTTTGCACTAAGCTGCATTTCACTGAAAAAAGGTCTTTCAAACAGGTTTACTAGCCTGAACTGGTTGAATTTGGATCTTCTTCATGGCAAAGGAGTTTTTACCTGGAATTTCATTCATTAAAGGTGAAAAGTGGGTTATGTCAAAAATGAGCGTTTCAGAGCGATTGGAGGCTGTTTTAGCGCTGAAAAGTGGCTTATGTGAAAAATGAGCGTTTCAGAGCGAGAGCAGCCTGTTTTTGCACTAAGCTGCATTTCACTGAAAAAAGGTCTTTCAAACAGGTTTACTAGCCTGAACTGGTTGAATTTGGATCTTCTTCATGGCAAATGAGTTTTTGCTTAGAATTTAATTCATTAAGGCTGAAAAGAGGGTTATGTCAAAAATGAGCGTTTCAGAGCGATAGGAGGCTGTTTTAGCACTGTACAGTCGCCTAAGGCTGAAAAGTGGCTTATGTGAAAAATGAGCGTTTCAGAGCGAGAGCAGCCTGTTTTTGCACTAAGCTGCATTTCACTGAAAAAAGGTCTTTCAAACAGGTTTACTAGCCTGAACTGGTTGAATTTGGATCTTCTTCATGGCAAAGGAGTTTTTACCTGGAATTTCATTCATTAAAGGTGAAAAGTGGCTTATGTCAAAAATGAGCGTTTCAGAGCGATTGGAGGCTGTTTTAGCGCTGAAAAGTGGCTTATGTGAAAAATGAGCGTTTCAGAGAGAGAGCAGCCTGTTTTTGCACTAAGCTGCATTTCACTGAAAAAAGGTCTTTCAAACAGGTTTACTAGCCTGAACTGGTTGAATTTGGATCTTCTTCATGGCAAATGAGTTTTTGCTTAGAATTTAATTCATTAAGGCTGAAAAGAGGGTTATGTCAAAAATGAGCGTTTCAGAGCGATAGGAGGCTGTTTTAGCACTGTACAGTCGCCTAAGGCTGAAAAGTGGCTTATGTGAAAAATGAGCGTTTCAGAGCGAGAGCAGCCTGTTTTTGCACTAAGCTGCATTTCACTGAAAAAAGGTCTTTCAAACAGGTTTACTAGCCTGAACTTGTTGAATTTGGATCTTCTTCATGGCAAAGGAGTTTTTACCTGGAATTTCATTCATTAAAGGTGAAAAGTGGCTTATGTCAAAAATGAGCGTTTCAGAGCGATTGGAGGCTGTTTTAGCACTGTACAGTCGCCTAAGGCTGAAAAGTGGCTTATGTGAAAAATGAGCGTTTCAGAGCGAGAGCAGCCTGTTTTTGCACTAAGCTGCATTTCACTGAAAAAAGGTCTTTCAAACAGGTTTACTAGCCTGAACTGGTTGAATTTGGATCTTCTTCATGGCAAAGGAGTTTTTACCTGGAATTTCATTCATTAAAGGTGAAAAGTGGCTTATGTCAAAAATGAGCGTTTCAGAGCGATTGGAGGCTGTTTTAGCGCTGAAAAGTGGCTTATGTGAAAAATGAGCGTTTCAGAGCGAGAGCAGCCTGTTTTTGCACTAAGCTGCATTTCACTGAAAAAAGGTCTTTCAAACAGGTTTACTAGCCTGAACTGGTTGAATTTGGATCTTCTTCATGGCAAATGAGTTTTTGCTTAGAATTTAATTCATTAAGGCTGAAAAGAGGGTTATGTCAAAAATGAGCGTTTCAGAGCGATAGGAGGCTGTTTTAGCACTGTACAGTCGCCTAAGGCTGAAAAGTGGCTTATGTGAAAAATGAGCGTTTCAGAGCGAGAGCAGCCTGTTTTTGCACTAAGCTGCATTTCACTGAAAAAAGGTCTTTCAAACAGGTTTACTAGCCTGAACTGGTTGAATTTGGATCTTCTTCATGGCAAAGGAGTTTTTACCTGGAATTTCATTCATTAAAGGTGAAAAGTGGCTTATGTCAAAAATGAGCGTTTCAGAGCGATTGGAGGCTGTTTTAGCGCTGAAAAGTGGCTTATGTGAAAAATGAGCGTTTCAGAGCGAGAGCAGCCTGTTTTTGCACTAAGCTGCATTTCACTGAAAAAAGGTCTTTCAAACAGGTTTACTAGCCTGAACTGGTTGAATTTGGATCTTCTTCATGGCAAAGGAGTTTTTACCTGGAATTTCATTCATTAAAGGTGAAAAGTGGCTTATGTCAAAAATGAGCGTTTCAGAGCGATTGGAGGCTGTTTTAGCACTGTACAGTCGCCTAAGGCTGAAAAGTGGCTTATGTGAAAAATGAGCGTTTCAGAGCGAGAGCAGCCTGTTTTTGCACTAAGCTGCATTTCACTGAAAAAAGGTCTTTCAAACAGGTTTACTAGCCTGAACTGGTTGAATTTGGATCTTCTTCATGGCAAAGGAGTTTTTACCTGGAATTTCATTCATTAAAGGTGAAAAGTGGGTTATGTCAAAAATGAGCGTTTCAGAGCGATTGGAGGCTGTTTTAGCGCTGAAAAGTGGCTTATGTGAAAAATGAGCGTTTCAGAGCGAGAGCAGCCTGTTTTTGCACTAAGCTGCATTTCACTGAAAAAAGGTCTTTCAAACAGGTTTACTAGCCTGAACTGGTTGAATTTGGATCTTCTTCATGGCAAATGAGTTTTTGCTTAGAATTTAATTCATTAAGGCTGAAAAGAGGGTTATGTCAAAAATGAGCGTTTCAGAGCGATAGGAGGCTGTTTTAGCACTGTACAGTCGCCTAAGGCTGAAAAGTGGCTTATGTGAAAAATGAGCGTTTCAGAGCGAGAGCAGCCTGTTTTTGCACTAAGCTGCATTTCACTGAAAAAAGGTCTTTCAAACAGGTTTACTAGCCTGAACTGGTTGAATTTGGATCTTCTTCATGGCAAAGGAGTTTTTACCTGGAATTTCATTCATTAAAGGTGAAAAGTGGCTTATGTCAAAAATGAGCGTTTCAGAGCGATTGGAGGCTGTTTTAGCGCTGAAAAGTGGCTTATGTGAAAAATGAGCGTTTCAGAGAGAGAGCAGCCTGTTTTTGCACTAAGCTGCATTTCACTGAAAAAAGGTCTTTCAAACAGGTTTACTAGCCTGAACTGGTTGAATTTGGATCTTCTTCATGGCAAATGAGTTTTTGCTTAGAATTTAATTCATTAAGGCTGAAAAGAGGGTTATGTCAAAAATGAGCGTTTCAGAGCGATAGGAGGCTGTTTTAGCACTGTACAGTCGCCTAAGGCTGAAAAGTGGCTTATGTGAAAAATGAGCGTTTCAGAGCGAGAGCAGCCTGTTTTTCCACTAAGCTGCATTTCACTGAAAAAAGGTCTTTCAAACAGGTTTACTAGCCTGAACTTGTTGAATTTGGATCTTCTTCATGGCAAAGGAGTTTTTACCTGGAATTTCATTCATTAAAGGTGAAAAGTGGCTTATGTCAAAAATGAGCGTTTCAGAGCGATTGGAGGCTGTTTTAGCACTGTACAGTCGCCTAAGGCTGAAAAGTGGCTTATGTGAAAAATGAGCGTTTCAGAGCGAGAGCAGCCTGTTTTTGCACTAAGCTGCATTTCACTGAAAAAAGGTCTTTCAAACAGGTTTACTAGCCTGAACTGGTTGAATTTGGATCTTCTTCATGGCAAAGGAGTTTTTACCTGGAATTTCATTCATTAAAGGTGAAAAGTGGCTTATGTCAAAAATGAGCGTTTCAGAGCGATTGGAGGCTGTTTTAGCGCTGAAAAGTGGCTTATGTGAAAAATGAGCGTTTCAGAGCGAGAGCAGCCTGTTTTTGCACTAAGCTGCATTTCACTGAAAAAAGGTCTTTCAAACAGGTTTACTAGCCTGAACTGGTTGAATTTGGATCTTCTTCATGGCAAATGAGTTTTTGCTTAGAATTTAATTCATTAAGGCTGAAAAGAGGGTTATGTCAAAAATGAGCGTTTCAGAGCGATAGGAGGCTGTTTTAGCACTGTACAGTCGCCTAAGGCTGAAAAGTGGCTTATGTGAAAAATGAGCGTTTCAGAGCGAGAGCAGCCTGTTTTTGCACTAAGCTGCATTTCACTGAAAAAAGGTCTTTCAAACAGGTTTACTAGCCTGAACTGGTTGAATTTGGATCTTCTTCATGGCAAAGGAGTTTTTACCTGGAATTTCATTCATTAAAGGTGAAAAGTGGCTTATGTCAAAAATGAGCGTTTCAGAGCGATTGGAGGCTGTTTTAGCGCTGAAAAGTGGCTTATGTGAAAAATGAGCGTTTCAGAGCGAGAGCAGCCTGTTTTTGCACTAAGCTGCATTTCACTGAAAAAAGGTCTTTCAAACAGGTTTACTAGCCTGAACTGGTTGAATTTGGATCTTCTTCATGGCAAATGAGTTTTTGCTTAGAATTTAATTCATTAAGGCTGAAAAGAGGGTTATGTCAAAAATGAGCGTTTCAGAGCGATAGGAGGCTGTTTTAGCACTGTACAGTCGCCTAAGGCTGAAAAGTGGCTTATGTGAAAAATGAGCGTTTCAGAGCGAGAGCAGCCTGTTTTTGCACTAAGCTGCATTTCACTGAAAAAAGGTCTTTCAAACAGGTTTACTAGCCTGAACTGGTTGAATTTGGATCTTCTTCATGGCAAAGGAGTTTTTACCTGGAATTTCATTCATTAAAGGTGAAAAGTGGGTTATGTCAAAAATGAGCGTTTCAGAGCGATTGGAGGCTGTTTTAGCGCTGAAAAGTGGCTTATGTGAAAAATGAGCGTTTCAGAGCGAGAGCAGCCTGTTTTTGCACTAAGCTGCATTTCACTGAAAAAAGGTCTTTCAAACAGGTTTACTAGCCTGAACTGGTTGAATTTGGATCTTCTTCATGGCAAAGGAGTTTTTACCTGGAATTTCATTCATTAAAGGTGAAAAGTGGCTTATGTCAAAAATGAGCGTTTCAGAGCGATTGGAGGCTGTTTTAGCGCTGAAAAGTGGCTTATGTGAAAAATGAGCGTTTCAGAGCGAGAGCAGCCTGTTTTTGCACTAAGCTGCATTTCACTGAAAAAAGGTCTTTCAAACAGGTTTACTAGCCTGAACTGGTTGAATTTGGATCTTCTTCATGGCAAATGAGTTTTTGCTTAGAATTTAATTCATTAAGGCTGAAAAGAGGGTTATGTCAAAAATGAGCGTTTCAGAGCGATAGGAGGCTGTTTTAGCACTGTACAGTCGCCTAAGGCTGAAAAGTGGCTTATGTGAAAAATGAGCGTTTCAGAGCGAGAGCAGCCTGTTTTTGCACTAAGCTGCATTTCACTGAAAAAAGGTCTTTCAAACAGGTTTACTAGCCTGAACTGGTTGAATTTGGATCTTCTTCATGGCAAAGGAGTTTTTACCTGGAATTTCATTCATTAAAGGTGAAAAGTGGCTTATGTCAAAAATGAGCGTTTCAGAGCGATTGGAGGCTGTTTTAGCGCTGAAAAGTGGCTTATGTGAAAAATGAGCGTTTCAGAGCGAGAGCAGCCTGTTTTTGCACTAAGCTGCATTTCACTGAAAAAAGGTCTTTCAAACAGGTTTACTAGCCTGAACTGGTTGAATTTGGATCTTCTTCATGGCAAAGGAGTTTTTACCTGGAATTTCATTCATTAAAGGTGAAAAGTGGCTTATGTCAAAAATGAGCGTTTCAGAGCGATTGGAGGCTGTTTTAGCGCTGAAAAGTGGCTTATGTGAAAAATGAGCGTTTCAGAGCGAGAGCAGCCTGTTTTTGCACTAAGCTGCATTTCACTGAAAAAAGGTCTTTCAAACAGGTTTACTAGCCTGAACTGGTTGAATTTGGATCTTCTTCATGGCAAAGGAGTTTTTACCTGGAATTTCATTCATTAAAGGTGAAAAGTGGCTTATGTCAAAAATGAGCGTTTCAGAGCGATTGGAGGCTGTTTTAGCGCTGAAAAGTGGCTTATGTGAAAAATGAGCGTTTCAGAGCGAGAGCAGCCTGTTTTTGCACTAAGCTGCATTTCACTGAAAAAAGGTCTTTCAAACAGGTTTACTAGCCTGAACTGGTTGAATTTGGATCTTCTTCATGGCAAATGAGTTTTTGCTTAGAATTTAATTCATTAAGGCTGAAAAGAGGGTTATGTCAAAAATGAGCGTTTCAGAGCGATAGGAGGCTGTTTTAGCATTGTACAGTCGCCTAAGGCTGAAAAGTGGCTTATGTGAAAAATGAGCGTTTCAGAGCGAGAGCAGCCTGTTTTTGCACTAAGCTGCATTTCACTGAAAAAAGGTCTTTCAAACAGGTTTACTAGCCTGAACTGGTTGAATTTGGATCTTCTTCATGGCAAATGAGTTTTTGCTTAGAATTTAATTCATTAAGGCTGAAAAGAGGGTTATGTCAAAAATGAGCGTTTCAGAGCGATAGGAGGCTGTTTTAGCGCTGAAAAGTGGCTTATGTGAAAAATGAGCGTTTCAGAGCGAGAGCAGCCTGTTTTTGCACTAAGCTGCATTTCACTGAAAAAAGGTCTTTCAAACAGGTTTACTAGCCTGAACTGGTTGAATTTGGATCTTCTTCATGGCAAAGGAGTTTTTACCTGGAATTTCATTCATTAAAGGTGAAAAGTGGCTTATGTCAAAAATGAGCGTTTCAGAGCGATTGGAGGCTGTTTTAGCACTGTACAGTCGCCTAAGGCTGAAAAGTGGCTTATGTGAAAAATGAGCGTTTCAGAGCGAGAGCAGCCTGTTTTTGCACTAAGCTGCATTTCACTGAAAAAAGGTCTTTCAAACAGGTTTACTAGCCTGAACTGGTTGAATTTGGATCTTCTTCATGGCAAAGGAGTTTTTACCTGGAATTTCATTCATTAAAGGTGAAAAGTGGGTTATGTCAAAAATGAGCGTTTCAGAGCGATTGGAGGCTGTTTTAGCGCTGAAAAGTGGCTTATGTGAAAAATGAGCGTTTCAGAGCGAGAGCAGCCTGTTTTTGCACTAAGCTGCATTTCACTGAAAAAAGGTCTTTCAAACAGGTTTACTAGCCTGAACTGGTTGAATTTGGATCTTCTTCATGGCAAATGAGTTTTTGCTTAGAATTTAATTCATTAAGGCTGAAAAGAGGGTTATGTCAAAAATGAGCGTTTCAGAGCGATAGGAGGCTGTTTTAGCACTGTACAGTCGCCTAAGGCTGAAAAGTGGCTTATGTGAAAAATGAGCGTTTCAGAGCGAGAGCAGCCTGTTTTTGCACTAAGCTGCATTTCACTGAAAAAAGGTCTTTCAAACAGGTTTACTAGCCTGAACTGGTTGAATTTGGATCTTCTTCATGGCAAAGGAGTTTTTACCTGGAATTTCATTCATTAAAGGTGAAAAGTGGCTTATGTCAAAAATGAGCGTTTCAGAGCGATTGGAGGCTGTTTTAGCGCTGAAAAGTGGCTTATGTGAAAAATGAGCGTTTCAGAGCGAGAGCAGCCTGTTTTTGCACTAAGCTGCATTTCACTGAAAAAAGGTCTTTCAAACAGGTTTACTAGCCTGAACTGGTTGAATTTGGATCTTCTTCATGGCAAAGGAGTTTTTACCTGGAATTTCATTCATTAAAGGTGAAAAGTGGCTTATGTCAAAAATGAGCGTTTCAGAGCGATTGGAGGCTGTTTTAGCGCTGAAAAGTGGCTTATGTGAAAAATGAGCGTTTCAGAGCGAGAGCAGCCTGTTTTTGCACTAAGCTGCATTTCACTGAAAAAAGGTCTTTCAAACAGGTTTACTAGCCTGAACTGGTTGAATTTGGATCTTCTTCATGGCAAATGAGTTTTTGCTTAGAATTTAATTCATTAAGGCTGAAAAGAGGGTTATGTCAAAAATGAGCGTTTCAGAGCGATAGGAGGCTGTTTTAGCATTGTACAGTCGCCTAAGGCTGAAAAGTGGCTTATGTGAAAAATGAGCGTTTCAGAGCGAGAGCAGCCTGTTTTTGCACTAAGCTGCATTTCACTGAAAAAAGGTCTTTCAAACAGGTTTACTAGCCTGAACTGGTTGAATTTGGATCTTCTTCATGGCAAATGAGTTTTTGCTTAGAATTTAATTCATTAAGGCTGAAAAGAGGGTTATGTCAAAAATGAGCGTTTCAGAGCGATAGGAGGCTGTTTTAGCACTGTACAGTCGCCTAAGGCTGAAAAGTGGCTTATGTGAAAAATGAGCGTTTCAGAGCGAGAGCAGCCTGTTTTTGCACTAAGCTGCATTTCACTGAAAAAAGGTCTTTCAAACAGGTTTACTAGCCTGAACTGGTTGAATTTGGATCTTCTTCATGGCAAATGAGTTTTTGCTAAGAATTTAATTCAATAAGGCTGAAAAGAGGGTTATGTCAAAAATGAGCGTTTCAGAGCGATAGGAGGCTGTTTTAGCACTGTACAGTCGCCTAAGGCTGAAAAGTGGCTTATGTGAAAAATGAGCGTTTCAGAGCGAGAGCAGCCTGTTTTTGCACTAAGCTGCATTTCACTGAAAAAAGGTCTTTCAAACAGGTTTACTAGCCTGAACTGGTTGAATTTGGATCTTCTTCATGGCAAAGGAGTTTTTACCTGGAATTTCATTCATTAAAGGTGAAAAGTGGCTTATGTCAAAAATGAGCGTTTCAGAGCGATTGGAGGCTGTTTTAGCGCTGAAAAGTGGCTTATGTGAAAAATGAGCGTTTCAGAGCGAGAGCAGCCTGTTTTTGCACTAAGCTGCATTTCACTGAAAAAAGGTCTTTCAAACAGGTTTACTAGCCTGAACTGGTTGAATTTGGATCTTCTTCATGGCAAATGAGTTTTTGCTTAGAATTTAATTCATTAAGGCTGAAAAGAGGGTTATGTCAAAAATGAGCGTTTCAGAGCGATAGGAGGCTGTTTTAGCATTGTACAGTCGCCTAAGGCTGAAAAGTGGCTTATGTGAAAAATGAGCGTTTCAGAGCGAGAGCAGCCTGTTTTTGCACTAAGCTGCATTTCACTGAAAAAAGGTCTTTCAAACAGGTTTACTAGCCTGAACTGGTTGAATTTGGATCTTCTTCATGGCAAAGGAGTTTTTACCTGGAATTTCATTCATTAAAGGTGAAAAGTGGCTTATGTCAAAAATGAGCGTTTCAGAGCGATTGGAGGCTGTTTTAGCACTGTACAGTCGCCTAAGGCTGAAAAGTGGCTTATGTGAAAAATGAGCGTTTCAGAGCGAGAGCAGCCTGTTTTTGCACTAAGCTGCATTTCACTGAAAAAAGGTCTTTCAAACAGGTTTACTAGCCTGAACTGGTTGAATTTGGATCTTCTTCATGGCAAAGGAGTTTTTACCTGGAATTTCATTCATTAAAGGTGAAAAGTGGGTTATGTCAAAAATGAGCGTTTCAGAGCGATTGGAGGCTGTTTTAGCGCTGAAAAGTGGCTTATGTGAAAAATGAGCGTTTCAGAGCGAGAGCAGCCTGTTTTTGCACTAAGCTGCATTTCACTGAAAAAAGGTCTTTCAAACAGGTTTACTAGCCTGAACTGGTTGAATTTGGATCTTCTTCATGGCAAATGAGTTTTTGCTTAGAATTTAATTCATTAAGGCTGAAAAGAGGGTTATGTCAAAAATGAGCGTTTCAGAGCGATAGGAGGCTGTTTTAGCACTGTACAGTCGCCTAAGGCTGAAAAGTGGCTTATGTGAAAAATGAGCGTTTCAGAGCGAGAGCAGCCTGTTTTTGCACTAAGCTGCATTTCACTGAAAAAAGGTCTTTCAAACAGGTTTACTAGCCTGAACTGGTTGAATTTGGATCTTCTTCATGGCAAAGGAGTTTTTACCTGGAATTTCATTCATTAAAGGTGAAAAGTGGCTTATGTCAAAAATGAGCGTTTCAGAGCGATTGGAGGCTGTTTTAGCGCTGAAAAGTGGCTTATGTGAAAAATGAGCGTTTCAGAGCGAGAGCAGCCTGTTTTTGCACTAAGCTGCATTTCACTGAAAAAAGGTCTTTCAAACAGGTTTACTAGCCTGAACTGGTTGAATTTGGATCTTCTTCATGGCAAAGGAGTTTTTACCTGGAATTTCATTCATTAAAGGTGAAAAGTGGCTTATGTCAAAAATGAGCGTTTCAGAGCGATTGGAGGCTGTTTTAGCGCTGAAAAGTGGCTTATGTGAAAAATGAGCGTTTCAGAGCGAGAGCAGCCTGTTTTTGCACTAAGCTGCATTTCACTGAAAAAAGGTCTTTCAAACAGGTTTACTAGCCTGAACTGGTTGAATTTGGATCTTCTTCATGGCAAATGAGTTTTTGCTTAGAATTTAATTCATTAAGGCTGAAAAGAGGGTTATGTCAAAAATGAGCGTTTCAGAGCGATAGGAGGCTGTTTTAGCATTGTACAGTCGCCTAAGGCTGAAAAGTGGCTTATGTGAAAAATGAGCGTTTCAGAGCGAGAGCAGCCTGTTTTTGCACTAAGCTGCATTTCACTGAAAAAAGGTCTTTCAAACAGGTTTACTAGCCTGAACTGGTTGAATTTGGATCTTCTTCATGGCAAATGAGTTTTTGCTTAGAATTTAATTCATTAAGGCTGAAAAGAGGGTTATGTCAAAAATGAGCGTTTCAGAGCGATAGGAGGCTGTTTTAGCACTGTACAGTCGCCTAAGGCTGAAAAGTGGCTTATGTGAAAAATGAGCGTTTCAGAGCGAGAGCAGCCTGTTTTTGCACTAAGCTGCATTTCACTGAAAAAAGGTCTTTCAAACAGGTTTACTAGCCTGAACTGGTTGAATTTGGATCTTCTTCATGGCAAATGAGTTTTTGCTAAGAATTTAATTCAATAAGGCTGAAAAGAGGGTTATGTCAAAAATGAGCGTTTCAGAGCGATAGGAGGCTGTTTTAGCACTGTACAGTCGCCTAAGGCTGAAAAGTGGCTTATGTGAAAAATGAGCGTTTCAGAGCGAGAGCAGCCTGTTTTTGCACTAAGCTGCATTTCACTGAAAAAAGGTCTTTCAAACAGGTTTACTAGCCTGAACTGGTTGAATTTGGATCTTCTTCATGGCAAAGGAGTTTTTACCTGGAATTTCATTCATTAAAGGTGAAAAGTGGCTTATGTCAAAAATGAGCGTTTCAGAGCGATTGGAGGCTGTTTTAGCGCTGAAAAGTGGCTTATGTGAAAAATGAGCGTTTCAGAGCGAGAGCAGCCTGTTTTTGCACTAAGCTGCATTTCACTGAAAAAAGGTCTTTCAAACAGGTTTACTAGCCTGAACTGGTTGAATTTGGATCTTCTTCATGGCAAAGGAGTTTTTACCTGGAATTTCATTCATTAAAGGTGAAAAGTGGCTTATGTCAAAAATGAGCGTTTCAGAGCGATTGGAGGCTGTTTTAGCGCTGAAAAGTGGCTTATGTGAAAAATGAGCGTTTCAGAGCGAGAGCAGCCTGTTTTTGCACTAAGCTGCATTTCACTGAAAAAAGGTCTTTCAAACAGGTTTACTAGCCTGAACTGGTTGAATTTGGATCTTCTTCATGGCAAAGGAGTTTTTACCTGGAATTTCATTCATTAAAGGTGAAAAGTGGCTTATGTCAAAAATGAGCGTTTCAGAGCGATTGGAGGCTGTTTTAGCACTGTACAGTCGCCTAAGGCTGAAAAGTGGCTTATGTGAAAAATGAGCGTTTCAGAGCTAGAGCAGCCTGTTTTTGCACTAAGCTGCATTTCACTGAAAAAAGGTCTTTCAAACAGGTTTACTAGCCTGAACTTGTTGAATTTGGATCTTCTTCATGGCAAAGGAGTTTTTACCTGGAATTTCATTCATTAAAGGTGAAAAGTGGGTTATGTCAAAAATGAGCGTTTCAGAGCGATTGGAGGCTGTTTTAGCGCTGAAAAGTGGCTTATGTGAAAAATGAGCGTTTCAGAGCGAGAGCAGCCTGTTTTTGCACTAAGCTGCATTTCACTGAAAAAAGGTCTTTCAAACAGGTTTACTAGCCTGAACTGGTTGAATTTGGATCTTCTTCATGGCAAATGAGTTTTTGCTTAGAATTTAATTCATTAAGGCTGAAAAGAGGGTTATGTCAAAAATGAGCGTTTCAGAGCGATTGGAGGCTGTTTTAGCACTGTACAGTCGCCTAAGGCTGAAAAGTGGCTTATGTGAAAAATGAGCGTTTCAGAGCGAGAGCAGCCTGTTTTTGCACTAAGCTGCATTTCACTGAAAAAAGGTCTTTCAAACAGGTTTACTAGCCTGAACTGGTTGAATTTGGATCTTCTTCATGGCAAATGAGTTTTTGCTTAGAATTTAATTCATTAAGGCTGAAAAGAGGGTTATGTCAAAAATGAGCGTTTCAGAGCGATAGGAGGCTGTTTTAGCACTGTACAGTCGCCTAAGGCTGAAAAGTGGCTTATGTGAAAAATGAGCGTTTCAGAGCGAGAGCAGCCTGTTTTTGCACTAAGCTGCATTTCACTGAAAAAAGGTCTTTCAAACAGGTTTACTAGCCTGAACTGGTTGAATTTGGATCTTCTTCATGGCAAAGGAGTTTTTACCTGGAATTTCATTCATTAAAGGTGAAAAGTGGGTTATGTCAAAAATGAGCGTTTCAGAGCGATTGGAGGCTGTTTTAGCGCTGAAAAGTGGCTTATGTGAAAAATGAGCGTTTCAGAGCGAGAGCAGCCTGTTTTTGCACTAAGCTGCATTTCACTGAAAAAAGGTCTTTCAAACAGGTTTACTAGCCTGAACTGGTTGAATTTGGATCTTCTTCATGGCAAAGGAGTTTTTACCTGGAATTTCATTCATTAAAGGTGAAAAGTGGCTTATGTCAAAAATGAGCGTTTCAGAGCGATTGGAGGCTGTTTTAGCACTGTACAGTCGCCTAAGGCTGAAAAGTGGCTTATGTGAAAAATGAGCGTTTCAGAGCGAGAGCAGCCTGTTTTTGCACTAAGCTGCATTTCACTGAAAAAAGGTCTTTCAAACAGGTTTACTAGCCTGAACTGGTTGAATTTGGATCTTCTTCATGGCAAATGAGTTTTTGCTTAGAATTTAATTCATTAAGGCTGAAAAGAGGGTTATGTCAAAAATGAGCGTTTCAGAGCGATAGGAGGCTGTTTTAGCACTGTACAGTCGCCTAAGGCTGAAAAGTGGCTTATGTGAAAAATGAGCGTTTCAGAGCGAGAGCAGCCTGTTTTTGCACTAAGCTGCATTTCACTGAAAAAAGGTCTTTCAAACAGGTTTACTAGCCTGAACTGGTTGAATTTGGATCTTCTTCATGGCAAAGGAGTTTTTACCTGGAATTTCATTCATTAAAGGTGAAAAGTGGGTTATGTCAAAAATGAGCGTTTCAGAGCGATTGGAGGCTGTTTTAGCGCTGAAAAGTGGCTTATGTGAAAAATGAGCGTTTCAGAGCGAGAGCAGCCTGTTTTTGCACTAAGCTGCATTTCACTGAAAAAAGGTCTTTCAAACAGGTTTACTAGCCTGAACTGGTTGAATTTGGATCTTCTTCATGGCAAAGGAGTTTTTACCTGGAATTTCATTCATTAAAGGTGAAAAGTGGCTTATGTCAAAAATGAGCGTTTCAGAGCGATTGGAGGCTGTTTTAGCGCTGAAAAGTGGCTTATGTGAAAAATGAGCGTTTCAGAGCGAGAGCAGCCTGTTTTTGCACTAAGCTGCATTTCACTGAAAAAAGGTCTTTCAAACAGGTTTACTAGCCTGAACTGGTTGAATTTGGATCTTCTTCATGGCAAAGGAGTTTTTACCTGGAATTTCATTCATTAAAGGTGAAAAGTGGCTTATGTCAAAAATGAGCGTTTCAGAGCGATTGGAGGCTGTTTTAGCGCTGAAAAGTGGCTTATGTGAAAAATGAGCGTTTCAGAGCGAGAGCAGCCTGTTTTTGCACTAAGCTGCATTTCACTGAAAAAAGGTCTTTCAAACAGGTTTACTAGCCTGAACTGGTTGAATTTGGATCTTCTTCATGGCAAAGGAGTTTTTACCTGGAATTTCATTCATTAAAGGTGAAAAGTGGCTTATGTCAAAAATGAGCGTTTCAGAGCGATTGGAGGCTGTTTTAGCACTGTACAGTCGCCTAAGGCTGAAAAGTGGCTTATGTGAAAAATGAGCGTTTCAGAGCTAGAGCAGCCTGTTTTTGCACTAAGCTGCATTTCACTGAAAAAAGGTCTTTCAAACAGGTTTACTAGCCTGAACTTGTTGAATTTGGATCTTCTTCATGGCAAAGGAGTTTTTACCTGGAATTTCATTCATTAAAGGTGAAAAGTGGGTTATGTCAAAAATGAGCGTTTCAGAGCGATTGGAGGCTGTTTTAGCGCTGAAAAGTGGCTTATGTGAAAAATGAGCGTTTCAGAGCGAGAGCAGCCTGTTTTTGCACTAAGCTGCATTTCACTGAAAAAAGGTCTTTCAAACAGGTTTACTAGCCTGAACTGGTTGAATTTGGATCTTCTTCATGGCAAATGAGTTTTTGCTTAGAATTTAATTCATTAAGGCTGAAAAGAGGGTTATGTCAAAAATGAGCGTTTCAGAGCGATTGGAGGCTGTTTTAGCACTGTACAGTCGCCTAAGGCTGAAAAGTGGCTTATGTGAAAAATGAGCGTTTCAGAGCGAGAGCAGCCTGTTTTTGCACTAAGCTGCATTTCACTGAAAAAAGGTCTTTCAAACAGGTTTACTAGCCTGAACTGGTTGAATTTGGATCTTCTTCATGGCAAATGAGTTTTTGCTTAGAATTTAATTCATTAAGGCTGAAAAGAGGGTTATGTCAAAAATGAGCGTTTCAGAGCGATAGGAGGCTGTTTTAGCACTGTACAGTCGCCTAAGGCTGAAAAGTGGCTTATGTGAAAAATGAGCGTTTCAGAGCGAGAGCAGCCTGTTTTTGCACTAAGCTGCATTTCACTGAAAAAAGGTCTTTCAAACAGGTTTACTAGCCTGAACTGGTTGAATTTGGATCTTCTTCATGGCAAAGGAGTTTTTACCTGGAATTTCATTCATTAAAGGTGAAAAGTGGGTTATGTCAAAAATGAGCGTTTCAGAGCGATTGGAGGCTGTTTTAGCGCTGAAAAGTGGCTTATGTGAAAAATGAGCGTTTCAGAGCGAGAGCAGCCTGTTTTTGCACTAAGCTGCATTTCACTGAAAAAAGGTCTTTCAAACAGGTTTACTAGCCTGAACTGGTTGAATTTGGATCTTCTTCATGGCAAATGAGTTTTTGCTTAGAATTTAATTCATTAAGGCTGAAAAGAGGGTTATGTCAAAAATGAGCGTTTCAGAGCGATAGGAGGCTGTTTTAGCACTGTACAGTCGCCTAAGGCTGAAAAGTGGCTTATGTGAAAAATGAGCGTTTCAGAGCGAGAGCAGCCTGTTTTTGCACTAAGCTGCATTTCACTGAAAAAAGGTCTTTCAAACAGGTTTACTAGCCTGAACTGGTTGAATTTGGATCTTCTTCATGGCAAAGGAGTTTTTACCTGGAATTTCATTCATTAAAGGTGAAAAGTGGGTTATGTCAAAAATGAGCGTTTCAGAGCGATTGGAGGCTGTTTTAGCGCTGAAAAGTGGCTTATGTGAAAAATGAGCGTTTCAGAGCGAGAGCAGCCTGTTTTTGCACTAAGCTGCATTTCACTGAAAAAAGGTCTTTCAAACAGGTTTACTAGCCTGAACTGGTTGAATTTGGATCTTCTTCATGGCAAAGGAGTTTTTACCTGGAATTTCATTCATTAAAGGTGAAAAGTGGCTTATGTCAAAAATGAGCGTTTCAGAGCGATTGGAGGCTGTTTTAGCGCTGAAAAGTGGCTTATGTGAAAAATGAGCGTTTCAGAGCGAGAGCAGCCTGTTTTTGCACTAAGCTGCATTTCACTGAAAAAAGGTCTTTCAAACAGGTTTACTAGCCTGAACTGGTTGAATTTGGATCTTCTTCATGGCAAAGGAGTTTTTACCTGGAATTTCATTCATTAAAGGTGAAAAGTGGCTTATGTCAAAAATGAGCGTTTCAGAGCGATTGGAGGCTGTTTTAGCGCTGAAAAGTGGCTTATGTGAAAAATGAGCGTTTCAGAGCGAGAGCAGCCTGTTTTTGCACTAAGCTGCATTTCACTGAAAAAAGGTCTTTCAAACAGGTTTACTAGCCTGAACTGGTTGAATTTGGATCTTCTTCATGGCAAATGAGTTTTTGCTTAGAATTTAATTCATTAAGGCTGAAAAGAGGGTTATGTCAAAAATGAGCGTTTCAGAGCGATAGGAGGCTGTTTTAGCACTGTACAGTCGCCTAAGGCTGAAAAGTGGCTTATGTGAAAAATGAGCGTTTCAGAGCGAGAGCAGCCTGTTTTTGCACTAAGCTGCATTTCACTGAAAAAAGGTCTTTCAAACAGGTTTACTAGCCTGAACTGGTTGAATTTGGATCTTCTTCATGGCAAAGGAGTTTTTACCTGGAATTTCATTCATTAAAGGTGAAAAGTGGCTTATGTCAAAAATGAGCGTTTCAGAGCGATTGGAGGCTGTTTTAGCACTGTACAGTCGCCTAAGGCTGAAAAGTGGCTTATGTGAAAAATGAGCGTTTCAGAGCGAGAGCAGCCTGTTTTTGCACTAAGCTGCATTTCACTGAAAAAAGGTCTTTCAAACAGGTTTACTAGCCTGAACTGGTTGAATTTGGATCTTCTTCATGGCAAAGGAGTTTTTACCTGGAATTTCATTCATTAAAGGTGAAAAGTGGCTTATGTCAAAAATGAGCGTTTCAGAGCGATTGGAGGCTGTTTTAGCACTGTACAGTCGCCTAAGGCTGAAAAGTGGCTTATGTGAAAAATGAGCGTTTCAGAGCGAGAGCAGCCTGTTTTTGCACTAAGCTGCATTTCACTGAAAAAAGGTCTTTCAAACAGGTTTACTAGCCTGAACTGGTTGAATTTGGATCTTCTTCATGGCAAAGGAGTTTTTACCTGGAATTTCATTCATTAAAGGTGAAAAGTGGCTTATGTCAAAAATGAGCGTTTCAGAGCGATTGGAGGCTGTTTTAGCGCTGAAAAGTGGCTTATGTGAAAAATGAGCGTTTCAGAGCGAGAGCAGCCTGTTTTTGCACTAAGCTGCATTTCACTGAAAAAAGGTCTTTCAAACAGGTTTACTAGCCTGAACTGGTTGAATTTGGATCTTCTTCATGGCAAAGGAGTTTTTACCTGGAATTTCATTCATTAAAGGTGAAAAGTGGCTTATGTCAAAAATGAGCGTTTCAGAGCGATTGGAGGCTGTTTTAGCGCTGAAAAGTGGCTTATGTGAAAAATGAGCGTTTCAGAGCGAGAGCAGCCTGTTTTTGCACTAAGCTGCATTTCACTGAAAAAAGGTCTTTCAAACAGGTTTACTAGCCTGAACTGGTTGAATTTGGATCTTCTTCATGGCAAATGAGTTTTTGCTTAGAATTTAATTCATTAAGGCTGAAAAGAGGGTTATGTCAAAAATGAGCGTTTCAGAGCGATAGGAGGCTGTTTTAGCACTGTACAGTCGCCTAAGGCTGAAAAGTGGCTTATGTGAAAAATGAGCGTTTCAGAGCGAGAGCAGCCTGTTTTTGCACTAAGCTGCATTTCACTGAAAAAAGGTCTTTCAAACAGGTTTACTAGCCTGAACTGGTTGAATTTGGATCTTCTTCATGGCAAAGGAGTTTTTACCTGGAATTTCATTCATTAAAGGTGAAAAGTGGCTTATGTCAAAAATGAGCGTTTCAGAGCGATTGGAGGCTGTTTTAGCACTGTACAGTCGCCTAAGGCTGAAAAGTGGCTTATGTGAAAAATGAGCGTTTCAGAGCGAGAGCAGCCTGTTTTTGCACTAAGCTGCATTTCACTGAAAAAAGGTCTTTCAAACAGGTTTACTAGCCTGAACTGGTTGAATTTGGATCTTCTTCATGGCAAAGGAGTTTTTACCTGGAATTTCATTCATTAAAGGTGAAAAGTGGGTTATGTCAAAAATGAGCGTTTCAGAGCGATTGGAGGCTGTTTTAGCGCTGAAAAGTGGCTTATGTGAAAAATGAGCGTTTCAGAGCGAGAGCAGCCTGTTTTTGCACTAAGCTGCATTTCACTGAAAAAAGGTCTTTCAAACAGGTTTACTAGCCTGAACTGGTTGAATTTGGATCTTCTTCATGGCAAATGAGTTTTTGCTTAGAATTTAATTCATTAAGGCTGAAAAGAGGGTTATGTCAAAAATGAGCGTTTCAGAGCGATAGGAGGCTGTTTTAGCACTGTACAGTCGCCTAAGGCTGAAAAGTGGCTTATGTGAAAAATGAGCGTTTCAGAGCGAGAGCAGCCTGTTTTTGCACTAAGCTGCATTTCACTGAAAAAAGGTCTTTCAAACAGGTTTACTAGCCTGAACTGGTTGAATTTGGATCTTCTTCATGGCAAAGGAGTTTTTACCTGGAATTTCATTCATTAAAGGTGAAAAGTGGCTTATGTCAAAAATGAGCGTTTCAGAGCGATTGGAGGCTGTTTTAGCGCTGAAAAGTGGCTTATGTGAAAAATGAGCGTTTCAGAGCGAGAGCAGCCTGTTTTTGCACTAAGCTGCATTTCACTGAAAAAAGGTCTTTCAAACAGGTTTACTAGCCTGAACTGGTTGAATTTGGATCTTCTTCATGGCAAAGGAGTTTTTACCTGGAATTTCATTCATTAAAGGTGAAAAGTGGCTTATGTCAAAAATGAGCGTTTCAGAGCGATTGGAGGCTGTTTTAGCGCTGAAAAGTGGCTTATGTGAAAAATGAGCGTTTCAGAGCGAGAGCAGCCTGTTTTTGCACTAAGCTGCATTTCACTGAAAAAAGGTCTTTCAAACAGGTTTACTAGCCTGAACTGGTTGAATTTGGATCTTCTTCATGGCAAATGAGTTTTTGCTTAGAATTTAATTCATTAAGGCTGAAAAGAGGGTTATGTCAAAAATGAGCGTTTCAGAGCGATAGGAGGCTGTTTTAGCACTGTACAGTCGCCTAAGGCTGAAAAGTGGCTTATGTGAAAAATGAGCGTTTCAGAGCGAGAGCAGCCTGTTTTTGCACTAAGCTGCATTTCACTGAAAAAAGGTCTTTCAAACAGGTTTACTAGCCTGAACTGGTTGAATTTGGATCTTCTTCATGGCAAAGGAGTTTTTACCTGGAATTTCATTCATTAAAGGTGAAAAGTGGCTTATGTCAAAAATGAGCGTTTCAGAGCGATTGGAGGCTGTTTTAGCACTGTACAGTCGCCTAAGGCTGAAAAGTGGCTTATGTGAAAAATGAGCGTTTCAGAGCGAGAGCAGCCTGTTTTTGCACTAAGCTGCATTTCACTGAAAAAAGGTCTTTCAAACAGGTTTACTAGCCTGAACTGGTTGAATTTGGATCTTCTTCATGGCAAAGGAGTTTTTACCTGGAATTTCATTCATTAAAGGTGAAAAGTGGCTTATGTCAAAAATGAGCGTTTCAGAGCGATTGGAGGCTGTTTTAGCACTGTACAGTCGCCTAAGGCTGAAAAGTGGCTTATGTGAAAAATGAGCGTTTCAGAGCGAGAGCAGCCTGTTTTTGCACTAAGCTGCATTTCACTGAAAAAAGGTCTTTCAAACAGGTTTACTAGCCTGAACTGGTTGAATTTGGATCTTCTTCATGGCAAATGAGTTTTTGCTTAGAATTTAATTCATTAAGGCTGAAAAGAGGGTTATGTCAAAAATGAGCGTTTCAGAGCGATAGGAGGCTGTTTTAGCACTGTACAGTCGCCTAAGGCTGAAAAGTGGCTTATGTGAAAAATGAGCGTTTCAGAGCGAGAGCAGCCTGTTTTTGCACTAAGCTGCATTTCACTGAAAAAAGGTCTTTCAAACAGGTTTACTAGCCTGAACTGGTTGAATTTGGATCTTCTTCATGGCAAAGGAGTTTTTACCTGGAATTTCATTCATTAAAGGTGAAAAGTGGGTTATGTCAAAAATGAGCGTTTCAGAGCGATTGGAGGCTGTTTTAGCGCTGAAAAGTGGCTTATGTGAAAAATGAGCGTTTCAGAGCGAGAGCAGCCTGTTTTTGCACTAAGCTGCATTTCACTGAAAAAAGGTCTTTCAAACAGGTTTACTAGCCTGAACTGGTTGAATTTGGATCTTCTTCATGGCAAAGGAGTTTTTACCTGGAATTTCATTCATTAAAGGTGAAAAGTGGCTTATGTCAAAAATGAGCGTTTCAGAGCGATTGGAGGCTGTTTTAGCACTGTACAGTCGCCTAAGGCTGAAAAGTGGCTTATGTGAAAAATGAGCGTTTCAGAGCGAGAGCAGCCTGTTTTTGCACTAAGCTGCATTTCACTGAAAAAAGGTCTTTCAAACAGGTTTACTAGCCTGAACTGGTTGAATTTGGATCTTCTTCATGGCAAAGGAGTTTTTACCTGGAATTTCATTCATTAAAGGTGAAAAGTGGGTTATGTCAAAAATGAGCGTTTCAGAGCGATTGGAGGCTGTTTTAGCGCTGAAAAGTGGCTTATGTGAAAAATGAGCGTTTCAGAGCGAGAGCAGCCTGTTTTTGCACTAAGCTGCATTTCACTGAAAAAAGGTCTTTCAAACAGGTTTACTAGCCTGAACTGGTTGAATTTGGATCTTCTTCATGGCAAATGAGTTTTTGCTTAGAATTTAATTCATTAAGGCTGAAAAGAGGGTTATGTCAAAAATGAGCGTTTCAGAGCGATAGGAGGCTGTTTTAGCACTGTACAGTCGCCTAAGGCTGAAAAGTGGCTTATGTGAAAAATGAGCGTTTCAGAGCGAGAGCAGCCTGTTTTTGCACTAAGCTGCATTTCACTGAAAAAAGGTCTTTCAAACAGGTTTACTAGCCTGAACTGGTTGAATTTGGATCTTCTTCATGGCAAAGGAGTTTTTACCTGGAATTTCATTCATTAAAGGTGAAAAGTGGCTTATGTCAAAAATGAGCGTTTCAGAGCGATTGGAGGCTGTTTTAGCGCTGAAAAGTGGCTTATGTGAAAAATGAGCGTTTCAGAGCGAGAGCAGCCTGTTTTTGCACTAAGCTGCATTTCACTGAAAAAAGGTCTTTCAAACAGGTTTACTAGCCTGAACTGGTTGAATTTGGATCTTCTTCATGGCAAAGGAGTTTTTACCTGGAATTTCATTCATTAAAGGTGAAAAGTGGCTTATGTCAAAAATGAGCGTTTCAGAGCGATTGGAGGCTGTTTTAGCGCTGAAAAGTGGCTTATGTGAAAAATGAGCGTTTCAGAGCGAGAGCAGCCTGTTTTTGCACTAAGCTGCATTTCACTGAAAAAAGGTCTTTCAAACAGGTTTACTAGCCTGAACTGGTTGAATTTGGATCTTCTTCATGGCAAAGGAGTTTTTACCTGGAATTTCATTCATTAAAGGTGAAAAGTGGGTTATGTCAAAAATGAGCGTTTCAGAGCGATTGGAGGCTGTTTTAGCGCTGAAAAGTGGCTTATGTGAAAAATGAGCGTTTCAGAGCGAGAGCAGCCTGTTTTTGCACTAAGCTGCATTTCACTGAAAAAAGGTCTTTCAAACAGGTTTACTAGCCTGAACTGGTTGAATTTGGATCTTCTTCATGGCAAATGAGTTTTTGCTTAGAATTTAATTCATTAAGGCTGAAAAGAGGGTTATGTCAAAAATGAGCGTTTCAGAGCGATAGGAGGCTGTTTTAGCACTGTACAGTCGCCTAAGGCTGAAAAGTGGCTTATGTGAAAAATGAGCGTTTCAGAGCGAGAGCAGCCTGTTTTTGCACTAAGCTGCATTTCACTGAAAAAAGGTCTTTCAAACAGGTTTACTAGCCTGAACTGGTTGAATTTGGATCTTCTTCATGGCAAAGGAGTTTTTACCTGGAATTTCATTCATTAAAGGTGAAAAGTGGCTTATGTCAAAAATGAGCGTTTCAGAGCGATTGGAGGCTGTTTTAGCGCTGAAAAGTGGCTTATGTGAAAAATGAGCGTTTCAGAGCGAGAGCAGCCTGTTTTTGCACTAAGCTGCATTTCACTGAAAAAAGGTCTTTCAAACAGGTTTACTAGCCTGAACTGGTTGAATTTGGATCTTCTTCATGGCAAAGGAGTTTTTACCTGGAATTTCATTCATTAAAGGTGAAAAGTGGCTTATGTCAAAAATGAGCGTTTCAGAGCGATTGGAGGCTGTTTTAGCGCTGAAAAGTGGCTTATGTGAAAAATGAGCGTTTCAGAGCGAGAGCAGCCTGTTTTTGCACTAAGCTGCATTTCACTGAAAAAAGGTCTTTCAAACAGGTTTACTAGCCTGAACTGGTTGAATTTGGATCTTCTTCATGGCAAATGAGTTTTTGCTTAGAATTTAATTCATTAAGGCTGAAAAGAGGGTTATGTCAAAAATGAGCGTTTCAGAGCGATAGGAGGCTGTTTTAGCACTGTACAGTCGCCTAAGGCTGAAAAGTGGCTTATGTGAAAAATGAGCGTTTCAGAGCGAGAGCAGCCTGTTTTTGCACTAAGCTGCATTTCACTGAAAAAAGGTCTTTCAAACAGGTTTACTAGCCTGAACTGGTTGAATTTGGATCTTCTTCATGGCAAAGGAGTTTTTACCTGGAATTTCATTCATTAAAGGTGAAAAGTGGCTTATGTCAAAAATGAGCGTTTCAGAGCGATTGGAGGCTGTTTTAGCACTGTACAGTCGCCTAAGGCTGAAAAGTGGCTTATGTGAAAAATGAGCGTTTCAGAGCGAGAGCAGCCTGTTTTTGCACTAAGCTGCATTTCACTGAAAAAAGGTCTTTCAAACAGGTTTACTAGCCTGAACTGGTTGAATTTGGATCTTCTTCATGGCAAAGGAGTTTTTACCTGGAATTTCATTCATTAAAGGTGAAAAGTGGCTTATGTCAAAAATGAGCGTTTCAGAGCGATTGGAGGCTGTTTTAGCACTGTACAGTCGCCTAAGGCTGAAAAGTGGCTTATGTGAAAAATGAGCGTTTCAGAGCGAGAGCAGCCTGTTTTTGCACTAAGCTGCATTTCACTGAAAAAAGGTCTTTCAAACAGGTTTACTAGCCTGAACTGGTTGAATTTGGATCTTCTTCATGGCAAATGAGTTTTTGCTTAGAATTTAATTCATTAAGGCTGAAAAGAGGGTTATGTCAAAAATGAGCGTTTCAGAGCGATAGGAGGCTGTTTTAGCACTGTACAGTCGCCTAAGGCTGAAAAGTGGCTTATGTGAAAAATGAGCGTTTCAGAGCGAGAGCAGCCTGTTTTTGCACTAAGCTGCATTTCACTGAAAAAAGGTCTTTCAAACAGGTTTACTAGCCTGAACTGGTTGAATTTGGATCTTCTTCATGGCAAAGGAGTTTTTACCTGGAATTTCATTCATTAAAGGTGAAAAGTGGGTTATGTCAAAAATGAGCGTTTCAGAGCGATTGGAGGCTGTTTTAGCGCTGAAAAGTGGCTTATGTGAAAAATGAGCGTTTCAGAGCGAGAGCAGCCTGTTTTTGCACTAAGCTGCATTTCACTGAAAAAAGGTCTTTCAAACAGGTTTACTAGCCTGAACTGGTTGAATTTGGATCTTCTTCATGGCAAAGGAGTTTTTACCTGGAATTTCATTCATTAAAGGTGAAAAGTGGCTTATGTCAAAAATGAGCGTTTCAGAGCGATTGGAGGCTGTTTTAGCACTGTACAGTCGCCTAAGGCTGAAAAGTGGCTTATGTGAAAAATGAGCGTTTCAGAGCGAGAGCAGCCTGTTTTTGCACTAAGCTGCATTTCACTGAAAAAAGGTCTTTCAAACAGGTTTACTAGCCTGAACTGGTTGAATTTGGATCTTCTTCATGGCAAAGGAGTTTTTACCTGGAATTTCATTCATTAAAGGTGAAAAGTGGGTTATGTCAAAAATGAGCGTTTCAGAGCGATTGGAGGCTGTTTTAGCGCTGAAAAGTGGCTTATGTGAAAAATGAGCGTTTCAGAGCGAGAGCAGCCTGTTTTTGCACTAAGCTGCATTTCACTGAAAAAAGGTCTTTCAAACAGGTTTACTAGCCTGAACTGGTTGAATTTGGATCTTCTTCATGGCAAATGAGTTTTTGCTTAGAATTTAATTCATTAAGGCTGAAAAGAGGGTTATGTCAAAAATGAGCGTTTCAGAGCGATAGGAGGCTGTTTTAGCACTGTACAGTCGCCTAAGGCTGAAAAGTGGCTTATGTGAAAAATGAGCGTTTCAGAGCGAGAGCAGCCTGTTTTTGCACTAAGCTGCATTTCACTGAAAAAAGGTCTTTCAAACAGGTTTACTAGCCTGAACTGGTTGAATTTGGATCTTCTTCATGGCAAAGGAGTTTTTACCTGGAATTTCATTCATTAAAGGTGAAAAGTGGCTTATGTCAAAAATGAGCGTTTCAGAGCGATTGGAGGCTGTTTTAGCGCTGAAAAGTGGCTTATGTGAAAAATGAGCGTTTCAGAGCGAGAGCAGCCTGTTTTTGCACTAAGCTGCATTTCACTGAAAAAAGGTCTTTCAAACAGGTTTACTAGCCTGAACTGGTTGAATTTGGATCTTCTTCATGGCAAAGGAGTTTTTACCTGGAATTTCATTCATTAAAGGTGAAAAGTGGCTTATGTCAAAAATGAGCGTTTCAGAGCGATTGGAGGCTGTTTTAGCGCTGAAAAGTGGCTTATGTGAAAAATGAGCGTTTCAGAGCGAGAGCAGCCTGTTTTTGCACTAAGCTGCATTTCACTGAAAAAAGGTCTTTCAAACAGGTTTACTAGCCTGAACTGGTTGAATTTGGATCTTCTTCATGGCAAATGAGTTTTTGCTTAGAATTTAATTCATTAAGGCTGAAAAGAGGGTTATGTCAAAAATGAGCGTTTCAGAGCGATAGGAGGCTGTTTTAGCACTGTACAGTCGCCTAAGGCTGAAAAGTGGCTTATGTGAAAAATGAGCGTTTCAGAGCGAGAGCAGCCTGTTTTTGCACTAAGCTGCATTTCACTGAAAAAAGGTCTTTCAAACAGGTTTACTAGCCTGAACTGGTTGAATTTGGATCTTCTTCATGGCAAAGGAGTTTTTACCTGGAATTTCATTCATTAAAGGTGAAAAGTGGCTTATGTCAAAAATGAGCGTTTCAGAGCGATTGGAGGCTGTTTTAGCGCTGAAAAGTGGCTTATGTGAAAAATGAGCGTTTCAGAGCGAGAGCAGCCTGTTTTTGCACTAAGCTGCATTTCACTGAAAAAAGGTCTTTCAAACAGGTTTACTAGCCTGAACTGGTTGAATTTGGATCTTCTTCATGGCAAAGGAGTTTTTACCTGGAATTTCATTCATTAAAGGTGAAAAGTGGCTTATGTCAAAAATGAGCGTTTCAGAGCGATTGGAGGCTGTTTTAGCGCTGAAAAGTGGCTTATGTGAAAAATGAGCGTTTCAGAGCGAGAGCAGCCTGTTTTTGCACTAAGCTGCATTTCACTGAAAAAAGGTCTTTCAAACAGGTTTACTAGCCTGAACTGGTTGAATTTGGATCTTCTTCATGGCAAATGAGTTTTTGCTTAGAATTTAATTCATTAAGGCTGAAAAGAGGGTTATGTCAAAAATGAGCGTTTCAGAGCGATAGGAGGCTGTTTTAGCACTGTACAGTCGCCTAAGGCTGAAAAGTGGCTTATGTGAAAAATGAGCGTTTCAGAGCGAGAGCAGCCTGTTTTTGCACTAAGCTGCATTTCACTGAAAAAAGGTCTTTCAAACAGGTTTACTAGCCTGAACTGGTTGAATTTGGATCTTCTTCATGGCAAAGGAGTTTTTACCTGGAATTTCATTCATTAAAGGTGAAAAGTGGCTTATGTCAAAAATGAGCGTTTCAGAGCGATTGGAGGCTGTTTTAGCACTGTACAGTCGCCTAAGGCTGAAAAGTGGCTTATGTGAAAAATGAGCGTTTCAGAGCGAGAGCAGCCTGTTTTTGCACTAAGCTGCATTTCACTGAAAAAAGGTCTTTCAAACAGGTTTACTAGCCTGAACTGGTTGAATTTGGATCTTCTTCATGGCAAAGGAGTTTTTACCTGGAATTTCATTCATTAAAGGTGAAAAGTGGCTTATGTCAAAAATGAGCGTTTCAGAGCGATTGGAGGCTGTTTTAGCACTGTACAGTCGCCTAAGGCTGAAAAGTGGCTTATGTGAAAAATGAGCGTTTCAGAGCGAGAGCAGCCTGTTTTTGCACTAAGCTGCATTTCACTGAAAAAAGGTCTTTCAAACAGGTTTACTAGCCTGAACTGGTTGAATTTGGATCTTCTTCATGGCAAATGAGTTTTTGCTTAGAATTTAATTCATTAAGGCTGAAAAGAGGGTTATGTCAAAAATGAGCGTTTCAGAGCGATAGGAGGCTGTTTTAGCACTGTACAGTCGCCTAAGGCTGAAAAGTGGCTTATGTGAAAAATGAGCGTTTCAGAGCGAGAGCAGCCTGTTTTTGCACTAAGCTGCATTTCACTGAAAAAAGGTCTTTCAAACAGGTTTACTAGCCTGAACTGGTTGAATTTGGATCTTCTTCATGGCAAAGGAGTTTTTACCTGGAATTTCATTCATTAAAGGTGAAAAGTGGGTTATGTCAAAAATGAGCGTTTCAGAGCGATTGGAGGCTGTTTTAGCGCTGAAAAGTGGCTTATGTGAAAAATGAGCGTTTCAGAGCGAGAGCAGCCTGTTTTTGCACTAAGCTGCATTTCACTGAAAAAAGGTCTTTCAAACAGGTTTACTAGCCTGAACTGGTTGAATTTGGATCTTCTTCATGGCAAAGGAGTTTTTACCTGGAATTTCATTCATTAAAGGTGAAAAGTGGCTTATGTCAAAAATGAGCGTTTCAGAGCGATTGGAGGCTGTTTTAGCACTGTACAGTCGCCTAAGGCTGAAAAGTGGCTTATGTGAAAAATGAGCGTTTCAGAGCGAGAGCAGCCTGTTTTTGCACTAAGCTGCATTTCACTGAAAAAAGGTCTTTCAAACAGGTTTACTAGCCTGAACTGGTTGAATTTGGATCTTCTTCATGGCAAAGGAGTTTTTACCTGGAATTTCATTCATTAAAGGTGAAAAGTGGGTTATGTCAAAAATGAGCGTTTCAGAGCGATTGGAGGCTGTTTTAGCGCTGAAAAGTGGCTTATGTGAAAAATGAGCGTTTCAGAGCGAGAGCAGCCTGTTTTTGCACTAAGCTGCATTTCACTGAAAAAAGGTCTTTCAAACAGGTTTACTAGCCTGAACTGGTTGAATTTGGATCTTCTTCATGGCAAATGAGTTTTTGCTTAGAATTTAATTCATTAAGGCTGAAAAGAGGGTTATGTCAAAAATGAGCGTTTCAGAGCGATAGGAGGCTGTTTTAGCACTGTACAGTCGCCTAAGGCTGAAAAGTGGCTTATGTGAAAAATGAGCGTTTCAGAGCGAGAGCAGCCTGTTTTTGCACTAAGCTGCATTTCACTGAAAAAAGGTCTTTCAAACAGGTTTACTAGCCTGAACTGGTTGAATTTGGATCTTCTTCATGGCAAAGGAGTTTTTACCTGGAATTTCATTCATTAAAGGTGAAAAGTGGCTTATGTCAAAAATGAGCGTTTCAGAGCGATTGGAGGCTGTTTTAGCGCTGAAAAGTGGCTTATGTGAAAAATGAGCGTTTCAGAGCGAGAGCAGCCTGTTTTTGCACTAAGCTGCATTTCACTGAAAAAAGGTCTTTCAAACAGGTTTACTAGCCTGAACTGGTTGAATTTGGATCTTCTTCATGGCAAAGGAGTTTTTACCTGGAATTTCATTCATTAAAGGTGAAAAGTGGCTTATGTCAAAAATGAGCGTTTCAGAGCGATTGGAGGCTGTTTTAGCGCTGAAAAGTGGCTTATGTGAAAAATGAGCGTTTCAGAGCGAGAGCAGCCTGTTTTTGCACTAAGCTGCATTTCACTGAAAAAAGGTCTTTCAAACAGGTTTACTAGCCTGAACTGGTTGAATTTGGATCTTCTTCATGGCAAATGAGTTTTTGCTTAGAATTTAATTCATTAAGGCTGAAAAGAGGGTTATGTCAAAAATGAGCGTTTCAGAGCGATAGGAGGCTGTTTTAGCACTGTACAGTCGCCTAAGGCTGAAAAGTGGCTTATGTGAAAAATGAGCGTTTCAGAGCGAGAGCAGCCTGTTTTTGCACTAAGCTGCATTTCACTGAAAAAAGGTCTTTCAAACAGGTTTACTAGCCTGAACTGGTTGAATTTGGATCTTCTTCATGGCAAAGGAGTTTTTACCTGGAATTTCATTCATTAAAGGTGAAAAGTGGCTTATGTCAAAAATGAGCGTTTCAGAGCGATTGGAGGCTGTTTTAGCACTGTACAGTCGCCTAAGGCTGAAAAGTGGCTTATGTGAAAAATGAGCGTTTCAGAGCGAGAGCAGCCTGTTTTTGCACTAAGCTGCATTTCACTGAAAAAAGGTCTTTCAAACAGGTTTACTAGCCTGAACTGGTTGAATTTGGATCTTCTTCATGGCAAATGAGTTTTTGCTTAGAATTTAATTCATTAAGGCTGAAAAGAGGGTTATGTCAAAAATGAGCGTTTCAGAGCGATAGGAGGCTGTTTTAGCACTGTACAGTCGCCTAAGGCTGAAAAGTGGCTTATGTGAAAAATGAGCGTTTCAGAGCGAGAGCAGCCTGTTTTTGCACTAAGCTGCATTTCACTGAAAAAAGGTCTTTCAAACAGGTTTACTAGCCTGAACTGGTTGAATTTGGATCTTCTTCATGGCAAATGAGTTTTTGCTTAGAATTTAATTCATTAAGGCTGAAAAGAGGGTTATGTCAAAAATGAGCGTTTCAGAGCGATAGGAGGCTGTTTTAGCACTGTACAGTCGCCTAAGGCTGAAAAGTGGCTTATGTGAAAAATGAGCGTTTCAGAGCGAGAGCAGCCTGTTTTTGCACTAAGCTGCATTTCACTGAAAAAAGGTCTTTCAAACAGGTTTACTAGCCTGAACTGGTTGAATTTGGATCTTCTTCATGGCAAAGGAGTTTTTACCTGGAATTTCATTCATTAAAGGTGAAAAGTGGCTTATGTCAAAAATGAGCGTTTCAGAGCGATTGGAGGCTGTTTTAGCACTGTACAGTCGCCTAAGGCTGAAAAGTGGCTTATGTGAAAAATGAGCGTTTCAGAGCGAGAGCAGCCTGTTTTTGCACTAAGCTGCATTTCACTGAAAAAAGGTCTTTCAAACAGGTTTACTAGCCTGAACTGGTTGAATTTGGATCTTCTTCATGGCAAAGGAGTTTTTACCTGGAATTTCATTCATTAAAGGTGAAAAGTGGCTTATGTCAAAAATGAGCGTTTCAGAGCGATTGGAGGCTGTTTTAGCACTGTACAGTCGCCTAAGGCTGAAAAGTGGCTTATGTGAAAAATGAGCGTTTCAGAGCGAGAGCAGCCTGTTTTTGCACTAAGCTGCATTTCACTGAAAAAAGGTCTTTCAAACAGGTTTACTAGCCTGAACTGGTTGAATTTGGATCTTCTTCATGGCAAATGAGTTTTTGCTTAGAATTTAATTCATTAAGGCTGAAAAGAGGGTTATGTCAAAAATGAGCGTTTCAGAGCGATAGGAGGCTGTTTTAGCACTGTACAGTCGCCTAAGGCTGAAAAGTGGCTTATGTGAAAAATGAGCGTTTCAGAGCGAGAGCAGCCTGTTTTTGCACTAAGCTGCATTTCACTGAAAAAAGGTCTTTCAAACAGGTTTACTAGCCTGAACTGGTTGAATTTGGATCTTCTTCATGGCAAAGGAGTTTTTACCTGGAATTTCATTCATTAAAGGTGAAAAGTGGGTTATGTCAAAAATGAGCGTTTCAGAGCGATTGGAGGCTGTTTTAGCGCTGAAAAGTGGCTTATGTGAAAAATGAGCGTTTCAGAGCGAGAGCAGCCTGTTTTTGCACTAAGCTGCATTTCACTGAAAAAAGGTCTTTCAAACAGGTTTACTAGCCTGAACTGGTTGAATTTGGATCTTCTTCATGGCAAAGGAGTTTTTACCTGGAATTTCATTCATTAAAGGTGAAAAGTGGCTTATGTCAAAAATGAGCGTTTCAGAGCGATTGGAGGCTGTTTTAGCACTGTACAGTCGCCTAAGGCTGAAAAGTGGCTTATGTGAAAAATGAGCGTTTCAGAGCGAGAGCAGCCTGTTTTTGCACTAAGCTGCATTTCACTGAAAAAAGGTCTTTCAAACAGGTTTACTAGCCTGAACTGGTTGAATTTGGATCTTCTTCATGGCAAAGGAGTTTTTACCTGGAATTTCATTCATTAAAGGTGAAAAGTGGGTTATGTCAAAAATGAGCGTTTCAGAGCGATTGGAGGCTGTTTTAGCGCTGAAAAGTGGCTTATGTGAAAAATGAGCGTTTCAGAGCGAGAGCAGCCTGTTTTTGCACTAAGCTGCATTTCACTGAAAAAAGGTCTTTCAAACAGGTTTACTAGCCTGAACTGGTTGAATTTGGATCTTCTTCATGGCAAATGAGTTTTTGCTTAGAATTTAATTCATTAAGGCTGAAAAGAGGGTTATGTCAAAAATGAGCGTTTCAGAGCGATAGGAGGCTGTTTTAGCACTGTACAGTCGCCTAAGGCTGAAAAGTGGCTTATGTGAAAAATGAGCGTTTCAGAGCGAGAGCAGCCTGTTTTTGCACTAAGCTGCATTTCACTGAAAAAAGGTCTTTCAAACAGGTTTACTAGCCTGAACTGGTTGAATTTGGATCTTCTTCATGGCAAAGGAGTTTTTACCTGGAATTTCATTCATTAAAGGTGAAAAGTGGCTTATGTCAAAAATGAGCGTTTCAGAGCGATTGGAGGCTGTTTTAGCGCTGAAAAGTGGCTTATGTGAAAAATGAGCGTTTCAGAGCGAGAGCAGCCTGTTTTTGCACTAAGCTGCATTTCACTGAAAAAAGGTCTTTCAAACAGGTTTACTAGCCTGAACTGGTTGAATTTGGATCTTCTTCATGGCAAAGGAGTTTTTACCTGGAATTTCATTCATTAAAGGTGAAAAGTGGCTTATGTCAAAAATGAGCGTTTCAGAGCGATTGGAGGCTGTTTTAGCGCTGAAAAGTGGCTTATGTGAAAAATGAGCGTTTCAGAGCGAGAGCAGCCTGTTTTTGCACTAAGCTGCATTTCACTGAAAAAAGGTCTTTCAAACAGGTTTACTAGCCTGAACTGGTTGAATTTGGATCTTCTTCATGGCAAATGAGTTTTTGCTTAGAATTTAATTCATTAAGGCTGAAAAGAGGGTTATGTCAAAAATGAGCGTTTCAGAGCGATAGGAGGCTGTTTTAGCACTGTACAGTCGCCTAAGGCTGAAAAGTGGCTTATGTGAAAAATGAGCGTTTCAGAGCGAGAGCAGCCTGTTTTTGCACTAAGCTGCATTTCACTGAAAAAAGGTCTTTCAAACAGGTTTACTAGCCTGAACTGGTTGAATTTGGATCTTCTTCATGGCAAAGGAGTTTTTACCTGGAATTTCATTCATTAAAGGTGAAAAGTGGCTTATGTCAAAAATGAGCGTTTCAGAGCGATTGGAGGCTGTTTTAGCACTGTACAGTCGCCTAAGGCTGAAAAGTGGCTTATGTGAAAAATGAGCGTTTCAGAGCGAGAGCAGCCTGTTTTTGCACTAAGCTGCATTTCACTGAAAAAAGGTCTTTCAAACAGGTTTACTAGCCTGAACTGGTTGAATTTGGATCTTCTTCATGGCAAAGGAGTTTTTACCTGGAATTTCATTCATTAAAGGTGAAAAGTGGCTTATGTCAAAAATGAGCGTTTCAGAGCGATTGGAGGCTGTTTTAGCACTGTACAGTCGCCTAAGGCTGAAAAGTGGCTTATGTGAAAAATGAGCGTTTCAGAGCGAGAGCAGCCTGTTTTTGCACTAAGCTGCATTTCACTGAAAAAAGGTCTTTCAAACAGGTTTACTAGCCTGAACTGGTTGAATTTGGATCTTCTTCATGGCAAATGAGTTTTTGCTTAGAATTTAATTCATTAAGGCTGAAAAGAGGGTTATGTCAAAAATGAGCGTTTCAGAGCGATAGGAGGCTGTTTTAGCACTGTACAGTCGCCTAAGGCTGAAAAGTGGCTTATGTGAAAAATGAGCGTTTCAGAGCGAGAGCAGCCTGTTTTTGCACTAAGCTGCATTTCACTGAAAAAAGGTCTTTCAAACAGGTTTACTAGCCTGAACTGGTTGAATTTGGATCTTCTTCATGGCAAAGGAGTTTTTACCTGGAATTTCATTCATTAAAGGTGAAAAGTGGGTTATGTCAAAAATGAGCGTTTCAGAGCGATTGGAGGCTGTTTTAGCGCTGAAAAGTGGCTTATGTGAAAAATGAGCGTTTCAGAGCGAGAGCAGCCTGTTTTTGCACTAAGCTGCATTTCACTGAAAAAAGGTCTTTCAAACAGGTTTACTAGCCTGAACTGGTTGAATTTGGATCTTCTTCATGGCAAAGGAGTTTTTACCTGGAATTTCATTCATTAAAGGTGAAAAGTGGCTTATGTCAAAAATGAGCGTTTCAGAGCGATTGGAGGCTGTTTTAGCACTGTACAGTCGCCTAAGGCTGAAAAGTGGCTTATGTGAAAAATGAGCGTTTCAGAGCGAGAGCAGCCTGTTTTTGCACTAAGCTGCATTTCACTGAAAAAAGGTCTTTCAAACAGGTTTACTAGCCTGAACTGGTTGAATTTGGATCTTCTTCATGGCAAAGGAGTTTTTACCTGGAATTTCATTCATTAAAGGTGAAAAGTGGGTTATGTCAAAAATGAGCGTTTCAGAGCGATTGGAGGCTGTTTTAGCGCTGAAAAGTGGCTTATGTGAAAAATGAGCGTTTCAGAGCGAGAGCAGCCTGTTTTTGCACTAAGCTGCATTTCACTGAAAAAAGGTCTTTCAAACAGGTTTACTAGCCTGAACTGGTTGAATTTGGATCTTCTTCATGGCAAAGGAGTTTTTACCTGGAATTTCATTCATTAAAGGTGAAAAGTGGGTTATGTCAAAAATGAGCGTTTCAGAGCGATTGGAGGCTGTTTTAGCGCTGAAAAGTGGCTTATGTGAAAAATGAGCGTTTCAGAGCGAGAGCAGCCTGTTTTTGCACTAAGCTGCATTTCACTGAAAAAAGGTCTTTCAAACAGGTTTACTAGCCTGAACTGGTTGAATTTGGATCTTCTTCATGGCAAAGGAGTTTTTACCTGGAATTTCATTCATTAAAGGTGAAAAGTGGCTTATGTCAAAAATGAGCGTTTCAGAGCGATTGGAGGCTGTTTTAGCACTGTACAGTCGCCTAAGGCTGAAAAGTGGCTTATGTGAAAAATGAGCGTTTCAGAGCGAGAGCAGCCTGTTTTTGCACTAAGCTGCATTTCACTGAAAAAAGGTCTTTCAAACAGGTTTACTAGCCTGAACTGGTTGAATTTGGATCTTCTTCATGGCAAAGGAGTTTTTACCTGGAATTTCATTCATTAAAGGTGAAAAGTGGCTTATGTCAAAAATGAGCGTTTCAGAGCGATTGGAGGCTGTTTTAGCACTGTACAGTCGCCTAAGGCTGAAAAGTGGCTTATGTGAAAAATGAGCGTTTCAGAGCGAGAGCAGCCTGTTTTTGCACTAAGCTGCATTTCACTGAAAAAAGGTCTTTCAAACAGGTTTACTAGCCTGAACTGGTTGAATTTGGATCTTCTTCATGGCAAATGAGTTTTTGCTTAGAATTTAATTCATTAAGGCTGAAAAGAGGGTTATGTCAAAAATGAGCGTTTCAGAGCGATAGGAGGCTGTTTTAGCACTGTACAGTCGCCTAAGGCTGAAAAGTGGCTTATGTGAAAAATGAGCGTTTCAGAGCGAGAGCAGCCTGTTTTTGCACTAAGCTGCATTTCACTGAAAAAAGGTCTTTCAAACAGGTTTACTAGCCTGAACTGGTTGAATTTGGATCTTCTTCATGGCAAAGGAGTTTTTACCTGGAATTTCATTCATTAAAGGTGAAAAGTGGGTTATGTCAAAAATGAGCGTTTCAGAGCGATTGGAGGCTGTTTTAGCGCTGAAAAGTGGCTTATGTGAAAAATGAGCGTTTCAGAGCGAGAGCAGCCTGTTTTTGCACTAAGCTGCATTTCACTGAAAAAAGGTCTTTCAAACAGGTTTACTAGCCTGAACTGGTTGAATTTGGATCTTCTTCATGGCAAAGGAGTTTTTACCTGGAATTTCATTCATTAAAGGTGAAAAGTGGCTTATGTCAAAAATGAGCGTTTCAGAGCGATTGGAGGCTGTTTTAGCACTGTACAGTCGCCTAAGGCTGAAAAGTGGCTTATGTGAAAAATGAGCGTTTCAGAGCGAGAGCAGCCTGTTTTTGCACTAAGCTGCATTTCACTGAAAAAAGGTCTTTCAAACAGGTTTACTAGCCTGAACTGGTTGAATTTGGATCTTCTTCATGGCAAAGGAGTTTTTACCTGGAATTTCATTCATTAAAGGTGAAAAGTGGCTTATGTCAAAAATGAGCGTTTCAGAGCGATTGGAGGCTGTTTTAGCGCTGAAAAGTGGCTTATGTGAAAAATGAGCGTTTCAGAGCGAGAGCAGCCTGTTTTTGCACTAAGCTGCATTTCACTGAAAAAAGGTCTTTCAAACAGGTTTACTAGCCTGAACTGGTTGAATTTGGATCTTCTTCATGGCAAATGAGTTTTTGCTTAGAATTTAATTCATTAAGGCTGAAAAGAGGGTTATGTCAAAAATGAGCGTTTCAGAGCGATTGGAGGCTGTTTTAGCACTGTACAGTCGCCTAAGGCTGAAAAGTGGCTTATGTGAAAAATGAGCGTTTCAGAGCGAGAGCAGCCTGTTTTTGCACTAAGCTGCATTTCACTGAAAAAAGGTCTTTCAAACAGGTTTACTAGCCTGAACTGGTTGAATTTGGATCTTCTTCATGGCAAATGAGTTTTTGCTTAGAATTTAATTCATTAAGGCTGAAAAGAGGGTTATGTCAAAAATGAGCGTTTCAGAGCGATAGGAGGCTGTTTTAGCACTGTACAGTCGCCTAAGGCTGAAAAGTGGCTTATGTGAAAAATGAGCGTTTCAGAGCGAGAGCAGCCTGTTTTTGCACTAAGCTGCATTTCACTGAAAAAAGGTCTTTCAAACAGGTTTACTAGCCTGAACTGGTTGAATTTGGATCTTCTTCATGGCAAAGGAGTTTTTACCTGGAATTTCATTCATTAAAGGTGAAAAGTGGCTTATGTCAAAAATGAGCGTTTCAGAGCGATTGGAGGCTGTTTTAGCGCTGAAAAGTGGCTTATGTGAAAAATGAGCGTTTCAGAGCGAGAGCAGCCTGTTTTTGCACTAAGCTGCATTTCACTGAAAAAAGGTCTTTCAAACAGGTTTACTAGCCTGAACTGGTTGAATTTGGATCTTCTTCATGGCAAAGGAGTTTTTACCTGGAATTTCATTCATTAAAGGTGAAAAGTGGCTTATGTCAAAAATGAGCGTTTCAGAGCGATTGGAGGCTGTTTTAGCGCTGAAAAGTGGCTTATGTGAAAAATGAGCGTTTCAGAGCGAGAGCAGCCTGTTTTTGCACTAAGCTGCATTTCACTGAAAAAAGGTCTTTCAAACAGGTTTACTAGCCTGAACTGGTTGAATTTGGATCTTCTTCATGGCAAAGGAGTTTTTACCTGGAATTTCATTCATTAAAGGTGAAAAGTGGCTTATGTCAAAAATGAGCGTTTCAGAGCGATTGGAGGCTGTTTTAGCGCTGAAAAGTGGCTTATGTGAAAAATGAGCGTTTCAGAGCGAGAGCAGCCTGTTTTTGCACTAAGCTGCATTTCACTGAAAAAAGGTCTTTCAAACAGGTTTACTAGCCTGAACTGGTTGAATTTGGATCTTCTTCATGGCAAAGGAGTTTTTACCTGGAATTTCATTCATTAAAGGTGAAAAGTGGCTTATGTCAAAAATGAGCGTTTCAGAGCGATTGGAGGCTGTTTTAGCGCTGAAAAGTGGCTTATGTGAAAAATGAGCGTTTCAGAGCGAGAGCAGCCTGTTTTTGCACTAAGCTGCATTTCACTGAAAAAAGGTCTTTCAAACAGGTTTACTAGCCTGAACTGGTTGAATTTGGATCTTCTTCATGGCAAAGGAGTTTTTACCTGGAATTTCATTCATTAAAGGTGAAAAGTGGCTTATGTCAAAAATGAGCGTTTCAGAGCGATTGGAGGCTGTTTTAGCGCTGAAAAGTGGCTTATGTGAAAAATGAGCGTTTCAGAGCGAGAGCAGCCTGTTTTTGCACTAAGCTGCATTTCACTGAAAAAAGGTCTTTCAAACAGGTTTACTAGCCTGAACTGGTTGAATTTGGATCTTCTTCATGGCAAATGAGTTTTTGCTTAGAATTTAATTCATTAAGGCTGAAAAGAGGGTTATGTCAAAAATGAGCGTTTCAGAGCGATAGGAGGCTGTTTTAGCACTGTACAGTCGCCTAAGGCTGAAAAGTGGCTTATGTGAAAAATGAGCGTTTCAGAGCGAGAGCAGCCTGTTTTTGCACTAAGCTGCATTTCACTGAAAAAAGGTCTTTCAAACAGGTTTACTAGCCTGAACTGGTTGAATTTGGATCTTCTTCATGGCAAATGAGTTTTTGCTTAGAATTTAATTCATTAAGGCTGAAAAGAGGGTTATGTCAAAAATGAGCGTTTCAGAGCGATAGGAGGCTGTTTTAGCACTGTACAGTCGCCTAAGGCTGAAAAGTGGCTTATGTGAAAAATGAGCGTTTCAGAGCGAGAGCAGCCTGTTTTTGCACTAAGCTGCATTTCACTGAAAAAAGGTCTTTCAAACAGGTTTACTAGCCTGAACTGGTTGAATTTGGATCTTCTTCATGGCAAAGGAGTTTTTACCTGGAATTTCATTCATTAAAGGTGAAAAGTGGCTTATGTCAAAAATGAGCGTTTCAGAGCGATTGGAGGCTGTTTTAGCGCTGAAAAGTGGCTTATGTGAAAAATGAGCGTTTCAGAGCGAGAGCAGCCTGTTTTTGCACTAAGCTGCATTTCACTGAAAAAAGGTCTTTCAAACAGGTTTACTAGCCTGAACTGGTTGAATTTGGATCTTCTTCATGGCAAAGGAGTTTTTACCTGGAATTTCATTCATTAAAGGTGAAAAGTGGCTTATGTCAAAAATGAGCGTTTCAGAGCGATTGGAGGCTGTTTTAGCGCTGAAAAGTGGCTTATGTGAAAAATGAGCGTTTCAGAGCGAGAGCAGCCTGTTTTTGCACTAAGCTGCATTTCACTGAAAAAAGGTCTTTCAAACAGGTTTACTAGCCTGAACTGGTTGAATTTGGATCTTCTTCATGGCAAAGGAGTTTTTACCTGGAATTTCATTCATTAAAGGTGAAAAGTGGCTTATGTCAAAAATGAGCGTTTCAGAGCGATTGGAGGCTGTTTTAGCACTGTACAGTCGCCTAAGGCTGAAAAGTGGCTTATGTGAAAAATGAGCGTTTCAGAGCTAGAGCAGCCTGTTTTTGCACTAAGCTGCATTTCACTGAAAAAAGGTCTTTCAAACAGGTTTACTAGCCTGAACTTGTTGAATTTGGATCTTCTTCATGGCAAAGGAGTTTTTACCTGGAATTTCATTCATTAAAGGTGAAAAGTGGCTTATGTCAAAAATGAGCGTTTCAGAGCGATTGGAGGCTGTTTTAGCGCTGAAAAGTGGCTTATGTGAAAAATGAGCGTTTCAGAGCGAGAGCAGCCTGTTTTTGCACTAAGCTGCATTTCACTGAAAAAAGGTCTTTCAAACAGGTTTACTAGCCTGAACTGGTTGAATTTGGATCTTCTTCATGGCAAATGAGTTTTTGCTTAGAATTGAATTCATTAAGGCTGAAAAGAGGGTTATGTCAAAAATGAGCGTTTCAGAGCGATTGGAGGCTGTTTTAGCACTGTACAGTCGCCTAAGGCTGAAAAGTGGCTTATGTGAAAAATGAGCGTTTCAGAGCGAGAGCAGCCTGTTTTTGCACTAAGCTGCATTTCACTGAAAAAAGGTCTTTCAAACAGGTTTACTAGCCTGAACTGGTTGAATTTGGATCTTCTTCATGGCAAATGAGTTTTTGCTTAGAATTTAATTCATTAAGGCTGAAAAGAGGGTTATGTCAAAAATGAGCGTTTCAGAGCGATAGGAGGCTGTTTTAGCACTGTACAGTCGCCTAAGGCTGAAAAGTGGCTTATGTGAAAAATGAGCGTTTCAGAGCGAGAGCAGCCTGTTTTTGCACTAAGCTGCATTTCACTGAAAAAAGGTCTTTCAAACAGGTTTACTAGCCTGAACTGGTTGAATTTGGATCTTCTTCATGGCAAAGGAGTTTTTACCTGGAATTTCATTCATTAAAGGTGAAAAGTGGGTTATGTCAAAAATGAGCGTTTCAGAGCGATTGGAGGCTGTTTTAGCGCTGAAAAGTGGCTTATGTGAAAAATGAGCGTTTCAGAGCGAGAGCAGCCTGTTTTTGCACTAAGCTGCATTTCACTGAAAAAAGGTCTTTCAAACAGGTTTACTAGCCTGAACTGGTTGAATTTGGATCTTCTTCATGGCAAAGGAGTTTTTACCTGGAATTTCATTCATTAAAGGTGAAAAGTGGCTTATGTCAAAAATGAGCGTTTCAGAGCGATTGGAGGCTGTTTTAGCACTGTACAGTCGCCTAAGGCTGAAAAGTGGCTTATGTGAAAAATGAGCGTTTCAGAGCGAGAGCAGCCTGTTTTTGCACTAAGCTGCATTTCACTGAAAAAAGGTCTTTCAAACAGGTTTACTAGCCTGAACTGGTTGAATTTGGATCTTCTTCATGGCAAAGGAGTTTTTACCTGGAATTTCATTCATTAAAGGTGAAAAGTGGGTTATGTCAAAAATGAGCGTTTCAGAGCGATTGGAGGCTGTTTTAGCGCTGAAAAGTGGCTTATGTGAAAAATGAGCGTTTCAGAGCGAGAGCAGCCTGTTTTTGCACTAAGCTGCATTTCACTGAAAAAAGGTCTTTCAAACAGGTTTACTAGCCTGAACTGGTTGAATTTGGATCTTCTTCATGGCAAATGAGTTTTTGCTTAGAATTTAATTCATTAAGGCTGAAAAGAGGGTTATGTCAAAAATGAGCGTTTCAGAGCGATAGGAGGCTGTTTTAGCACTGTACAGTCGCCTAAGGCTGAAAAGTGGCTTATGTGAAAAATGAGCGTTTCAGAGCGAGAGCAGCCTGTTTTTGCACTAAGCTGCATTTCACTGAAAAAAGGTCTTTCAAACAGGTTTACTAGCCTGAACTGGTTGAATTTGGATCTTCTTCATGGCAAAGGAGTTTTTACCTGGAATTTCATTCATTAAAGGTGAAAAGTGGCTTATGTCAAAAATGAGCGTTTCAGAGCGATTGGAGACTGTTTTAGCGCTGAAAAGTGGCTTATGTGAAAAATGAGCGTTTCAGAGCGAGAGCAGCCTGTTTTTGCACTAAGCTGCATTTCACTGAAAAAAGGTCTTTCAAACAGGTTTACTAGCCTGAACTGGTTGAATTTGGATCTTCTTCATGGCAAAGGAGTTTTTACCTGGAATTTCATTCATTAAAGGTGAAAAGTGGCTTATGTCAAAAATGAGCGTTTCAGAGCGATTGGAGGCTGTTTTAGCGCTGAAAAGTGGCTTATGTGAAAAATGAGCGTTTCAGAGCGAGAGCAGCCTGTTTTTGCACTAAGCTGCATTTCACTGAAAAAAGGTCTTTCAAACAGGTTTACTAGCCTGAACTGGTTGAATTTGGATCTTCTTCATGGCAAATGAGTTTTTGCTTAGAATTTAATTCATTAAGGCTGAAAAGAGGGTTATGTCAAAAATGAGCGTTTCAGAGCGATAGGAGGCTGTTTTAGCATTGTACAGTCGCCTAAGGCTGAAAAGTGGCTTATGTGAAAAATGAGCGTTTCAGAGCGAGAGCAGCCTGTTTTTGCACTAAGCTGCATTTCACTGAAAAAAGGTCTTTCAAACAGGTTTACTAGCCTGAACTGGTTGAATTTGGATCTTCTTCATGGCAAATGAGTTTTTGCTTAGAATTTAATTCATTAAGGCTGAAAAGAGGGTTATGTCAAAAATGAGCGTTTCAGAGCGATAGGAGGCTGTTTTAGCACTGTACAGTCGCCTAAGGCTGAAAAGTGGCTTATGTGAAAAATGAGCGTTTCAGAGCGAGAGCAGCCTGTTTTTGCACTAAGCTGCATTTCACTGAAAAAAGGTCTTTCAAACAGGTTTACTAGCCTGAACTGGTTGAATTTGGATCTTCTTCATGGCAAATGAGTTTTTGCTTAGAATTTAATTCATTAAGGCTGAAAAGAGGGTTATGTCAAAAATGAGCGTTTCAGAGCGATAGGAGGCTGTTTTAGCACTGTACAGTCGCCTAAGGCTGAAAAGTGGCTTATGTGAAAAATTAGCGTTTCAGAGCGAGAGCAGCCTGTTTTTGCACTAAGCTGCATTTCACTGAAAAAAGGTCTTTCAAACAGGTTTACTAGCCTGAACTGGTTGAATTTGGATCTTCTTCATGGCAAAGGAGTTTTTACCTGGAATTTCATTCATTAAAGGTGAAAAGTGGCTTATGTCAAAAATGAGCGTTTCAGAGCGATTGGAGGCTGTTTTAGCGCTGAAAAGTGGCTTATGTGAAAAATGAGCGTTTCAGAGCGAGAGCAGCCTGTTTTTGCACTAAGCTGCATTTCACTGAAAAAAGGTCTTTCAAACAGGTTTACTAGCCTGAACTGGTTGAATTTGGATCTTCTTCATGGCAAAGGAGTTTTTACCTGGAATTTCATTCATTAAAGGTGAAAAGTGGCTTATGTCAAAAATGAGCGTTTCAGAGCGATTGGAGGCTGTTTTAGCGCTGAAAAGTGGCTTATGTGAAAAATGAGCGTTTCAGAGCGAGAGCAGCCTGTTTTTGCACTAAGCTGCATTTCACTGAAAAAAGGTCTTTCAAACAGGTTTACTAGCCTGAACTGGTTGAATTTGGATCTTCTTCATGGCAAAGGAGTTTTTACCTGGAATTTCATTCATTAAAGGTGAAAAGTGGCTTATGTCAAAAATGAGCGTTTCAGAGCGATTGGAGGCTGTTTTAGCACTGTACAGTCGCCTAAGGCTGAAAAGTGGCTTATGTGAAAAATGAGCGTTTCAGAGCGAGAGCAGCCTGTTTTTGCACTAAGCTGCATTTCACTGAAAAAAGGTCTTTCAAACAGGTTTACTAGCCTGAACTGGTTGAATTTGGATCTTCTTCATGGCAAATGAGTTTTTGCTTAGAATTTAATTCATTAAGGCTGAAAAGAGGGTTATGTCAAAAATGAGCGTTTCAGAGCGATAGGAGGCTGTTTTAGCACTGTACAGTCGCCTAAGGCTGAAAAGTGGCTTATGTGAAAAATGAGCGTTTCAGAGCGAGAGCAGCCTGTTTTTGCACTAAGCTGCATTTCACTGAAAAAAGGTCTTTCAAACAGGTTTACTAGCCTGAACTGGTTGAATTTGGATCTTCTTCATGGCAAAGGAGTTTTTACCTGGAATTTCATTCATTAAAGGTGAAAAGTGGCTTATGTCAAAAATGAGCGTTTCAGAGCGATTGGAGGCTGTTTTAGCGCTGAAAAGTGGCTTATGTGAAAAATGAGCGTTTCAGAGCGAGAGCAGCCTGTTTTTGCACTAAGCTGCATTTCACTGAAAAAAGGTCTTTCAAACAGGTTTACTAGCCTGAACTGGTTGAATTTGGATCTTCTTCATGGCAAAGGAGTTTTTACCTGGAATTTCATTCATTAAAGGTGAAAAGTGGCTTATGTCAAAAATGAGCGTTTCAGAGCGATTGGAGGCTGTTTTAGCGCTGAAAAGTGGCTTATGTGAAAAATGAGCGTTTCAGAGCGAGAGCAGCCTGTTTTTGCACTAAGCTGCATTTCACTGAAAAAAGGTCTTTCAAACAGGTTTACTAGCCTGAACTGGTTGAATTTGGATCTTCTTCATGGCAAAGGAGTTTTTACCTGGAATTTCATTCATTAAAGGTGAAAAGTGGCTTATGTCAAAAATGAGCGTTTCAGAGCGATTGGAGGCTGTTTTAGCACTGTACAGTCGCCTAAGGCTGAAAAGTGGCTTATGTGAAAAATGAGCGTTTCAGAGCGAGAGCAGCCTGTTTTTGCACTAAGCTGCATTTCACTGAAAAAAGGTCTTTCAAACAGGTTTACTAGCCTGAACTGGTTGAATTTGGATCTTCTTCATGGCAAATGAGTTTTTGCTTAGAATTTAATTCATTAAGGCTGAAAAGAGGGTTATGTCAAAAATGAGCGTTTCAGAGCGATAGGAGGCTGTTTTAGCACTGTACAGTCGCCTAAGGCTGAAAAGTGGCTTATGTGAAAAATGAGCGTTTCAGAGCGAGAGCAGCCTGTTTTTGCACTAAGCTGCATTTCACTGAAAAAAGGTCTTTCAAACAGGTTTACTAGCCTGAACTGGTTGAATTTGGATCTTCTTCATGGCAAAGGAGTTTTTTCCTGGAATTTCATTCATTAAAGGTGAAAAGTGGCTTATGTCAAAAATGAGCGTTTCAGAGCGATTGGAGGCTGTTTTAGCGCTGAAAAGTGGCTTATGTGAAAAATGAGCGTTTCAGAGCGAGAGCAGCCTGTTTTTGCACTAAGCTGCATTTCACTGAAAAAAGGTCTTTCAAACAGGTTTACTAGCCTGAACTGGTTGAATTTGGATCTTCTTCATGGCAAAGGAGTTTTTACCTGGAATTTCATTCATTAAAGGTGAAAAGTGGCTTATGTCAAAAATGAGCGTTTCAGAGCGATTGGAGGCTGTTTTAGCGCTGAAAAGTGGCTTATGTGAAAAATGAGCGTTTCAGAGCGAGAGCAGCCTGTTTTTGCACTAAGCTGCATTTCACTGAAAAAAGGTCTTTCAAACAGGTTTACTAGCCTGAACTGGTTGAATTTGGATCTTCTTCATGGCAAAGGAGTTTTTACCTGGAATTTCATTCATTAAAGGTGAAAAGTGGCTTATGTCAAAAATGAGCGTTTCAGAGCGATTGGAGGCTGTTTTAGCACTGTACAGTCGCCTAAGGCTGAAAAGTGGCTTATGTGAAAAATGAGCGTTTCAGAGCGAGAGCAGCCTGTTTTTGCACTAAGCTGCATTTCACTGAAAAAAGGTCTTTCAAACAGGTTTACTAGCCTGAACTGGTTGAATTTGGATCTTCTTCATGGCAAATGAGTTTTTGCTTAGAATTTAATTCATTAAGGCTGAAAAGAGGGTTATGTCAAAAATGAGCGTTTCAGAGCGATATGAGGCTGTTTTAGCACTGTACAGTCGCCTAAGGCTGAAAAGTGGCTTATGTGAAAAATGAGCGTTTCAGAGCGAGAGCAGCCTGTTTTTGCACTAAGCTGCATTTCACTGAAAAAAGGTCTTTCAAACAGGTTTACTAGCCTGAACTGGTTGAATTTGGATCTTCTTCATGGCAAAGGAGTTTTTACCTGGAATTTCATTCATTAAAGGTGAAAAGTGGCTTATGTCAAAAATGAGCGTTTCAGAGCGATTGGAGGCTGTTTTAGCACTGTACAGTCGCCTAAGGCTGAAAAGTGGCTTATGTGAAAAATGAGCGTTTCAGAGCGAGAGCAGCCTGTTTTTGCACTAAGCTGCATTTCACTGAAAAAAGGTCTTTCAAACAGGTTTACTAGCCTGAACTGGTTGAATTTGGATCTTCTTCATGGCAAAGGAGTTTTTACCTGGAATTTCATTCATTAAAGGTGAAAAGTGGCTTATGTCAAAAATGAGCGTTTCAGAGCGATTGGAGGCTGTTTTAGCACTGTACAGTCGCCTAAGGCTGAAAAGTGGCTTATGTGAAAAATGAGCGTTTCAGAGCGAGAGCAGCCTGTTTTTGCACTAAGCTGCATTTCACTGAAAAAAGGTCTTTCAAACAGGTTTACTAGCCTGAACTGGTTGAATTTGGATCTTCTTCATGGCAAATGAGTTTTTGCTTAGAATTTAATTCATTAAGGCTGAAAAGAGGGTTATGTCAAAAATGAGCGTTTCAGAGCGATATGAGGCTGTTTTAGCACTGTACAGTCGCCTAAGGCTGAAAAGTGGCTTATGTGAAAAATGAGCGTTTCAGAGCGAGAGCAGCCTGTTTTTGCACTAAGCTGCATTTCACTGAAAAAAGGTCTTTCAAACAGGTTTACTAGCCTGAACTGGTTGAATTTGGATCTTCTTCATGGCAAAGGAGTTTTTACCTGGAATTTCATTCATTAAAGGTGAAAAGTGGCTTATGTCAAAAATGAGCGTTTCAGAGCGATTGGAGGCTGTTTTAGCGCTGAAAAGTGGCTTATGTGAAAAATGAGCGTTTCAGAGCGAGAGCAGCCTGTTTTTGCACTAAGCTGCATTTCACTGAAAAAAGGTCTTTCAAACAGGTTTACTAGCCTGAACTGGTTGAATTTGGATCTTCTTCATGGCAAAGGAGTTTTTACCTGGAATTTCATTCATTAAAGGTGAAAAGTGGCTTATGTCAAAAATGAGCGTTTCAGAGCGATTGGAGGCTGTTTTAGCACTGTACAGTCGCCTAAGGCTGAAAAGTGGCTTATGTGAAAAATGAGCGTTTCAGAGCGAGAGCAGCCTGTTTTTGCACTAAGCTGCATTTCACTGAAAAAAGGTCTTTCAAACAGGTTTACTAGCCTGAACTTGTTGAATTTGGATCTTCTTCATGGCAAAGGAGTTTTTACCTGGAATTTCATTCATTAAAGGTGAAAAGTGGCTTATGTCAAAAATGAGCGTTTCAGAGCGATTGGAGGCTGTTTTAGCGCTGAAAAGTGGCTTATGTGAAAAATGAGCGTTTCAGAGCGAGAGCAGCCTGTTTTTGCACTAAGCTGCATTTCACTGAAAAAAGGTCTTTCAAACAGGTTTACCAGCCTGAACTGGTTGAATTTGGATCTTCTTCATGGCAAATGAGTTTTTGCTTAGAATTTAATTCATTAAGGCTGAAAAGAGGGTTATGTCAAAAATGAGCGTTTCAGAGCGATAGGAGGCTGTTTTAGCACTGTACAGTCGCCTAAGGCTGAAAAGTGGCTTATGTGAAAAATGAGCGTTTCAGAGCGAGAGCAGCCTGTTTTTGCACTAAGCTGCATTTCACTGAAAAAAGGTCTTTCAAACAGGTTTACTAGCCTGAACTGGTTGAATTTGGATCTTCTTCATGGCAAAGGAGTTTTTACCTGGAATTTCATTCATTAAAGGTGAAAAGTGGCTTATGTCAAAAATGAGCGTTTCAGAGCGATTGGAGGCTGTTTTAGCGCTGAAAAGTGGCTTATGTGAAAAATGAGCGTTTCAGAGCGAGAGCAGCCTGTTTTTGCACTAAGCTGCATTTCACTGAAAAAAGGTCTTTCAAACAGGTTTACTAGCCTGAACTTGTTGAATTTGGATCTTCTTCATGGCAAAGGAGTTTTTACCTGGAATTTCATTCATTAAAGGTGAAAAGTGGCTTATGTCAAAAATGAGCGTTTTAGAGCGATTGGAGGCTGTTTTAGCGCTGAAAAGTGGCTTATGTGAAAAATGAGCGTTTCAGAGCGAGAGCAGCCTGTTTTTGCACTAAGCTGCATTTCACTGAAAAAAGGTCTTTCAAACAGGTTTACTAGCCTGAACTGGTTGAATTTGGATCTTCTTCATGGCAAATGAGTTTTTGCTTAGAATTTAATTCATTAAGGCTGAAAAGAGGGTTATGTCAAAAATGAGCGTTTCAGAGCGATATGAGGCTGTTTTAGCACTGTACAGTCGCCTAAGGCTGAAAAGTGGCTTATGTGAAAAATGAGCGTTTCAGAGCGAGAGCAGCCTGTTTTTGCACTAAGCTGCATTTCACTGAAAAAAGGTCTTTCAAACAGGTTTACTAGCCTGAACTGGTTGAATTTGGATCTTCTTCATGGCAAAGGAGTTTTTACCTGGAATTTCATTCATTAAAGGTGAAAAGTGGCTTATGTCAAAAATGAGCGTTTCAGAGCGATTGGAGGCTGTTTTAGCACTAAGCTGCATTTCACTGAAAAAAGGTCTTTCAAACAGGTTTACTAGCCTGAACTGGTTGAATTTGGATCTTCTTCATGGCAAAGGAGTTTTTACCTGGAATTTCATTCATTAAAGGTGAAAAGTGGCTTATGTCAAAAATGAGCGTTTCAGAGCGATAGGAGGCTGTTTTAGCACTGTACAGTCGCCTAAGGCTGAAAAGTGGCTTATGTGAAAAATGAGCGTTTCAGAGCGAGAGCAGCCTGTTTTTGCACTAAGCTGCATTTCACTGAAAAAAGGTCTTTCAAACAGGTTTACTAGCCTGAACTGGTTGAATTTGGATCTTCTTCATGGCAAAGGAGTTTTTACCTGGAATTTCATTCATTAAAGGTGAAAAGTGGCTTATGTCAAAAATGAGCGTTTCAGAGCGATTGGAGGCTGTTTTAGCGCTGAAAAGTGGCTTATGTGAAAAATGAGCGTTTCAGAGCGAGAGCAGCCTGTTTTTGCACTAAGCTGCATTTCACTGAAAAAAGGTCTTTCAAACAGGTTTACTAGCCTGAACTGGTTGAATTTGGATCTTCTTCATGGCAAAGGAGTTTTTACCTGGAATTTCATTCATTAAAGGTGAAAAGTGGCTTATGTCAAAAATGAGCGTTTCAGAGCGATTGGAGGCTGTTTTAGCACTGTACAGTCGCCTAAGGCTGAAAAGTGGCTTATGTGAAAAATGAGCGTTTCAGAGCGAGAGCAGCCTGTTTTTGCACTAAGCTGCATTTCACTGAAAAAAGGTCTTTCAAACAGGTTTACTAGCCTGAACTTGTTGAATTTGGATCTTCTTCATGGCAAAGGAGTTTTTACCTGGAATTTCATTCATTAAAGGTGAAAAGTGGGTTATGTCAAAAATGAGCGTTTCAGAGCGATTGGAGGCTGTTTTAGCGCTGAAAAGTGGCTTATGTGAAAAATGAGCGTTTCAGAGCGAGAGCAGCCTGTTTTTGCACTAAGCTGCATTTCACTGAAAAAAGGTCTTTCAAACAGGTTTACTAGCCTGAACTGGTTGAATTTGGATCTTCTTCATGGCAAATGAGTTTTTGCTTAGAATTTAATTCATTAAGGCTGAAAAGAGGGTTATGTCAAAAATGAGCGTTTCAGAGCGATAGGAGGCTGTTTTAGCACTGTACAGTCGCCTAAGGCTGAAAAGTGGCTTATGTGAAAAATGAGCGTTTCAGAGCGAGAGCAGCCTGTTTTTGCACTAAGCTGCATTTCACTGAAAAAAGGTCTTTCAAACAGGTTTACTAGCCTGAACTGGTTGAATTTGGATCTTCTTCATGGCAAATGAGTTTTTGCTTAGAATTTAATTCATTAAGGCTGAAAAGAGGGTTATGTCAAAAATGAGCGTTTCAGAGCGATATGAGGCTGTTTTAGCACTGTACAGTCGCCTAAGGCTGAAAAGTGGCTTATGTGAAAAATGAGCGTTTCAGAGCGAGAGCAGCCTGTTTTTGCACTAAGCTGCATTTCACTGAAAAAAGGTCTTTCAAACAGGTTTACTAGCCTGAACTGGTTGAATTTGGATCTTCTTCATGGCAAAGGAGTTTTTACCTGGAATTTCATTCATTAAAGGTGAAAAGTGGCTTATGTCAAAAATGAGCGTTTCAGAGCGATTGGAGGCTGTTTTAGCACTGTACAGTCGCCTAAGGCTGAAAAGTGGCTTATGTGAAAAATGAGCGTTTCAGAGCGAGAGCAGCCTGTTTTTGCACTAAGCTGCATTTCACTGAAAAAAGGTCTTTCAAACAGGTTTACTAGCCTGAACTGGTTGAATTTGGATCTTCTTCATGGCAAAGGAGTTTTTACCTGGAATTTCATTCATTAAAGGTGAAAAGTGGCTTATGTCAAAAATGAGCGTTTCAGAGCGATTGGAGGCTGTTTTAGCACTGTACAGTCGCCTAAGGCTGAAAAGTGGCTTATGTGAAAAATGAGCGTTTCAGAGCGAGAGCAGCCTGTTTTTGCACTAAGCTGCATTTCACTGAAAAAAGGTCTTTCAAACAGGTTTACTAGCCTGAACTTGTTGAATTTGGATCTTCTTCATGGCAAAGGAGTTTTTACCTGGAATTTCATTCATTAAAGGTGAAAAGTGGGTTATGTCAAAAATGAGCGTTTCAGAGCGATTGGAGGCTGTTTTAGCGCTGAAAAGTGGCTTATGTGAAAAATGAGCGTTTCAGAGCGAGAGCAGCCTGTTTTTGCACTAAGCTGCATTTCACTGAAAAAAGGTCTTTCAAACAGGTTTACTAGCCTGAACTGGTTGAATTTGGATCTTCTTCATGGCAAATGAGTTTTTGCTTAGAATTTAATTCATTAAGGCTGAAAAGAGGGTTATGTCAAAAATGAGCGTTTCAGAGCGATATGAGGCTGTTTTAGCACTGTACAGTCGCCTAAGGCTGAAAAGTGGCTTATGTGAAAAATGAGCGTTTCAGAGCGAGAGCAGCCTGTTTTTGCACTAAGCTGCATTTCACTGAAAAAAGGTCTTTCAAACAGGTTTACTAGCCTGAACTGGTTGAATTTGGATCTTCTTCATGGCAAAGGAGTTTTTACCTGGAATTTCATTCATTAAAGGTGAAAAGTGGCTTATGTCAAAAATGAGCGTTTCAGAGCGATTGGAGGCTGTTTTAGCGCTGAAAAGTGGCTTATGTGAAAAATGAGCGTTTCAGAGCGAGAGCAGCCTGTTTTTGCACTAAGCTGCATTTCACTGAAAAAAGGTCTTTCAAACAGGTTTACTAGCCTGAACTGGTTGAATTTGGATCTTCTTCATGGCAAAGGAGTTTTTACCTGGAATTTCATTCATTAAAGGTGAAAAGTGGGTTATGTCAAAAATGAGCGTTTCAGAGCGATTGGAGGCTGTTTTAGCACTGTACAGTCGCCTAAGGCTGAAAAGTGGCTTATGTGAAAAATGAGCGTTTCAGAGCGAGAGCAGCCTGTTTTTGCACTAAGCTGCATTTCACTGAAAAAAGGTCTTTCAAACAGGTTTACTAGCCTGAACTTGTTGAATTTGGATCTTCTTCATGGCAAAGGAGTTTTTACCTGGAATTTCATTCATTAAAGGTGAAAAGTGGCTTATGTCAAAAATGAGCGTTTCAGAGCGATTGGAGGCTGTTTTAGCGCTGAAAAGTGGCTTATGTGAAAAATGAGCGTTTCAGAGCGAGAGCAGCCTGTTTTTGCACTAAGCTGCATTTCACTGAAAAAAGGTCTTTCAAACAGGTTTACTAGCCTGAACTGGTTGAATTTGGATCTTCTTCATGGCAAATGAGTTTTTGCTTAGAATTTAATTCATTAAGGCTGAAAAGAGGGTTATGTCAAAAATGAGCGTTTCAGAGCGATAGGAGGCTGTTTTAGCACTGTACAGTCGCCTAAGGCTGAAAAGTGGGTTATGTCAAAAATGAGCGTTTCAGAGCGATAGGAGGCTGTTTTAGCACTGTACAGTCGCCTAAGGCTGAAAAGTGGCTTATGTGAAAAATGAGCGTTTCAGAGCGATTGGAGGCTGTTTTAGCGCTGAAAAGTGGCTTATGTGAAAAATGAGCGTTTCAGAGCGAGAGCAGCCTGTTTTTGCACTAAGCTGCATTTCACTGAAAAAAGGTCTTTCAAACAGGTATACTAGCCTGAACTGGTTGAATTTGGATCTTCTTCATGGCAAAGGAGTTTTTACCTGGAATTTCATTCATTAAAGGTGAAAAGTGGCTTATGTCAAAAATGAGCGTTTCAGAGCGATTGGAGGCTGTTTTAGCGCTGAAAAGTGGCTTATGTGAAAAATGAGCGTTTCAGAGCGAGAGCAGCCTGTTTTTGCACTAAGCTGCATTTCACTGAAAAAAGGTCTTTCAAACAGGTTTACTAGCCTGAACTGGTTGAATTTGGATCTTCTTCATGGCAAATGAGTTTTTGCTTAGAATTTAATTCATTAAGGCTGAAAAGAGGGTTATGTCAAAAATGAGCGTTTCAGAGCGATAGGAGGCTGTTTTAGCACTGTACAGTCGCCTAAGGCTGAAAAGTGGCTTATGTGAAAAATGAGCGTTTCAGAGCGAGAGCAGCCTGTTTTTGCACTAAGCTGCATTTCACTGAAAAAAGGTCTTTCAAACAGGTTTACTAGCCTGAACTGGTTGAATTTGGATCTTCTTCATGGCAAAGGAGTTTTTACCTGGAATTTCATTCATTAAAGGTGAAAAGTGGCTTATGTCAAAAATGAGCGTTTCAGAGCGATTGGAGGCTGTTTTAGCGCTGAAAAGTGGCTTATGTGAAAAATGAGCGTTTCAGAGCGAGAGCAGCCTGTTTTTGCACTAAGCTGCATTTCACTGAAAAAAGGTCTTTCAAACAGGTTTACTAGCCTGAACTGGTTGAATTTGGATCTTCTTCATGGCAAATGAGTTTTTACCTGGAATTTCATTCTTTAAGGCTGAAAAGTGGCTTATGTGAAAAATGAGCGTTTCAGAGCGAGAGCAGCCTGTTTTTGCACTAAGCTGCATTTCACTGAAAAAAGGTCTTTCAAACAGGTTTACTAGCCTGAACTGGTTGAATTTGGATCTTCTTCATGGCAAAGGAGTTTTTACCTGGAATTTCATTCATTAAAGGTGAAAAGTGGCTTATGTCAAAAATGAGCGTTTCAGAGCGATTGGAGGCTGTTTTAGCACTGTACAGTCGCCTAAGGCTGAAAAGTGGCTTATGTGAAAAATGAGCGTTTCAGAGCGAGAGCAGCCTGTTTTTGCACTAAGCTGCATTTCACTGAAAAAAGGTCTTTCAAACAGGTTTACTAGCCTGAACTGGTTGAATTTGGATCTTCTTCATGGCAAATGAGTTTTTGCTTAGAATTTAATTCATTAAGGCTGAAAAGAGGGTTATGTCAAAAATGAGCGTTTCAGAGCGATAGGAGGCTGTTTTAGCACTGTACAGTCGCCTAAGGCTGAAAAGTGGCTTATGTGAAAAATGAGCGTTTCAGAGCGAGAGCAGCCTGTTTTTGCACTAAGCTGCATTTCACTGAAAAAAGGTCTTTCAAACAGGTTTACTAGCCTGAACTGGTTGAATTTGGATCTTCTTCATGGCAAAGGAGTTTTTACCTGGAATTTCATTCATTAAAGGTGAAAAGTGGCTTATGTCAAAAATGAGCGTTTCAGAGCGATTGGAGGCTGTTTTAGCGCTGAAAAGTGGCTTATGTGAAAAATGAGCGTTTCAGAGCGAGAGCAGCCTGTTTTTGCACTAAGCTGCATTTCACTGAAAAAAGGTCTTTCAAACAGGTTTACTAGCCTGAACTGGTTGAATTTGGATCTTCTTCATGGCAAAGGAGTTTTTACCTGGAATTTCATTCATTAAAGGTGAAAAGTGGGTTATGTCAAAAATGAGCGTTTCAGAGCGATTGGAGGCTGTTTTAGCACTGTACAGTCGCCTAAGGCTGAAAAGTGGCTTATGTGAAAAATGAGCGTTTCAGAGCGAGAGCAGCCTGTTTTTGCACTAAGCTGCATTTCACTGAAAAAAGGTCTTTCAAACAGGTTTACTAGCCTGAACTTGTTGAATTTGGATCTTCTTCATGGCAAAGGAGTTTTTACCTGGAATTTCATTCATTAAAGGTGAAAAGTGGCTTATGTCAAAAATGAGCGTTTCAGAGCGATTGGAGGCTGTTTTAGCGCTGAAAAGTGGCTTATGTGAAAAATGAGCGTTTCAGAGCGAGAGCAGCCTGTTTTTGCACTAAGCTGCATTTCACTGAAAAAAGGTCTTTCAAACAGGTTTACTAGCCTGAACTGGTTGAATTTGGATCTTCTTCATGGCAAATGAGTTTTTGCTTAGAATTTAATTCATTAAGGCTGAAAAGAGGGTTATGTCAAAAATGAGCGTTTCAGAGCGATAGGAGGCTGTTTTAGCACTGTACAGTCGCCTAAGGCTGAAAAGTGGGTTATGTCAAAAATGAGCGTTTCAGAGCGATAGGAGGCTGTTTTAGCACTGTACAGTCGCCTAAGGCTGAAAAGTGGCTTATGTGAAAAATGAGCGTTTCAGAGCGATTGGAGGCTGTTTTAGCGCTGAAAAGTGGCTTATGTGAAAAATGAGCGTTTCAGAGCGAGAGCAGCCTGTTTTTGCACTAAGCTGCATTTCACTGAAAAAAGGTCTTTCAAACAGGTTTACTAGCCTGAACTGGTTGAATTTGGATCTTCTTCATGGCAAAGGAGTTTTTACCTGGAATTTCATTCATTAAAGGTGAAAAGTGGCTTATGTCAAAAATGAGCGTTTCAGAGCGATTGGAGGCTGTTTTAGCGCTGAAAAGTGGCTTATGTGAAAAATGAGCGTTTCAGAGCGAGAGCAGCCTGTTTTTGCACTAAGCTGCATTTCACTGAAAAAAGGTCTTTCAAACAGGTTTACTAGCCTGAACTGGTTGAATTTGGATCTTCTTCATGGCAAATGAGTTTTTGCTTAGAATTTAATTCATTAAGGCTGAAAAGAGGGTTATGTCAAAAATGAGCGTTTCAGAGCGATAGGAGGCTGTTTTAGCACTGTACAGTCGCCTAAGGCTGAAAAGTGGCTTATGTGAAAAATGAGCGTTTCAGAGCGAGAGCAGCCTGTTTTTGCACTAAGCTGCATTTCACTGAAAAAAGGTCTTTCAAACAGGTTTACTAGCCTGAACTGGTTGAATTTGGATCTTCTTCATGGCAAAGGAGTTTTTACCTGGAATTTCATTCATTAAAGGTGAAAAGTGGCTTATGTCAAAAATGAGCGTTTCAGAGCGATTGGAGGCTGTTTTAGCGCTGAAAAGTGGCTTATGTGAAAAATGAGCGTTTCAGAGCGAGAGCAGCCTGTTTTTGCACTAAGCTGCATTTCACTGAAAAAAGGTCTTTCAAACAGGTTTACTAGCCTGAACTGGTTGAATTTGGATCTTCTTCATGGCAAATGAGTTTTTACCTGGAATTTCATTCTTTAAGGCTGAAAAGTGGCTTATGTGAAAAATGAGCGTTTCAGAGCGAGAGCAGCCTGTTTTTGCACTAAGCTGCATTTCACTGAAAAAAGGTCTTTCAAACAGGTTTACTAGCCTGAACTGGTTGAATTTGGATCTTCTTCATGGCAAAGGAGTTTTTACCTGGAATTTCATTCATTAAAGGTGAAAAGTGGCTTATGTCAAAAATGAGCGTTTCAGAGCGATTGGAGGCTGTTTTAGCACTGTACAGTCGCCTAAGGCTGAAAAGTGGCTTATGTGAAAAATGAGCGTTTCAGAGCGAGAGCAGCCTGTTTTTGCACTAAGCTGCATTTCACTGAAAAAAGGTCTTTCAAACAGGTTTACTAGCCTGAACTGGTTGAATTTGGATCTTCTTCATGGCAAATGAGTTTTTGCTTAGAATTTAATTCATTAAGGCTGAAAAGAGGGTTATGTCAAAAATGAGCGTTTCAGAGCGATAGGAGGCTGTTTTAGCACTGTACAGTCGCCTAAGGCTGAAAAGTGGCTTATGTGAAAAATGAGCGTTTCAGAGCGAGAGCAGCCTGTTTTTGCACTAACCCAGCTGACACAGGACGTTGTATTAACGTTGGTCCTTGGTTGGATATGGGTTGCAACGTTAACCAACTAAAAGGTAACGTTGAGATAACGTCTAAAGCTGACGTCATTTCAACATAAAATAACAACGTCAATCTGACGTTGTTATTTAGTTGTTTTTAAGTAATGTTGGCTAGCAACCAACACCCAACGTCTAGTCAACCTCACCAGTTTACGTAAAATATATGTAGAATTCTGACATTCAGTTGCAGGTCTTCTGACCAAAGCCCAACGTTTTTTCAACGTTATATTTACAACACATAAACAACGTCAAAATCTAACTCCTAGCGGACGTTGTTATTTAGTTGTTTTTAAGTAATGTTGGCTAGCAACCAACACCCAACGTCTAGTCAACCTCACCAGTTTACGTAAAATATATGTAGAATTCTGACATTCAGTTGCAGGTCTTTTGACCAAAGCCCAACGTTTTTTCAACGTTATATTGACAACACATAAACAACGTCAAAATCTAGCTCCTAGCTGACGTTGTTATTTAGTTGTTTTTAAGTAATGTTGGCTAGCAACCAATATCCAACGTCTAGTCAACCTCACCAGTTTACGTAAAATATATGTAGAATTCTGACATTCAGTTGCAGGTCTTTTTACCAAAGCCCAACGTTTTTTCAACGTTATATTGACAACACATAAACAACGTCAAAATCTAACTCCTAGCGGACGTTGTTATTTAGTTGTTTTTAAGTAATGTTGGCTAGCAACCAACACCCAACGTCTAGTCAACCTCACCAGTTTACGTAAAATATATGTAGAATTCTGACATTCAGTTGCAGGTCTTTTGACCAAAGCCCAACGTTTTTTCAACGTTATATTGACAACACATAAACAACGTCAAAATCTAGCTCCTAGCTGACGTTGTTATTTAGTTGTTTTTAAGTAATGTTGGCTAGCAACCAACACCCAACGTCTAGTCAACCTCACCAGTTTACGTAAAATATATGTAGAATTCTGACATTCAGTTGCAGGTCTTTTTACCAAAGCCCAACGTTTTTTCAACGTTATATTGACAACACATAAACAACGTCAAAATCTAACTCCTAGCTGACGTTGTTATTTAGTTGTTTTTAAGTAATGTTGGCTAGCAACCAATATCCAACGTCTAGTCAACCTCTCCAGTTTACGTGAAATATATGTAGAATTCTGACATTCAGTTGTAGGTCTTTTGACCAAAGCCCAACGTTTTTTCAACGTTATATTGACAACACATAAACAACGTCAAAATCTAACTCCTAGCTGACGTTGTTATTTAGTTGTTTTTAAGTAATGTTGGCTAGCAACCAATATCCAACGTCTAGTCAACCTCACCAGTTTACGTGAAATATATGTAGAATTCTGACATTCAGTTGTAGGTCTTTTGACCAAAGCCCAACGTTTTTTCAACGTTATATTGACAACACATAAACAACGTCAAAATCTAACTCCTAGCTGACGTTGTTATTTAGTTGTTTTTAAGTAATGTTGGCTAGCAACCAATATCCAACGTCTAGTCAACCTCACCAGTTTACGTGAAATATATGTAGAATTCTGACATTCAGTTGTAGGTCTTTTGACCAAAGCCCAACGTTTTTTCAACGTTATATTGACAACACATAAACAACGTCAAAATCTAACTCCAAGCTGACGTTGTTATTTAGTTGGATTTTAGTTATGGTGGCAAGCAATCAATATCCAACGTATAGTCAACCTATTTAATCAACCTGATTAAATATTCACACTCTTGTCTTATGTACATTTACATTTTACATTTAGGGCATTTAGCAGACGCTTTTGTCCAAAGCGACTTACAATAAGTACATTTGTCACAAGAAAGAAACCACAACATATCTATGTACAAAATCATACATGGACTTGAGCCTCCCGTATTGAACCAGTTTATAAAAATGGCATCAACATCTACACGGAGTGCAGCTAGAGGAGACTGTGTTGTCCCGTTGAGAAAAAGTACTTTTAGCCAGTCTGCATTTTCAATCAGGGCTGCTCGTGAACTCCATTCCAACTCACATTAGAAATCTTTCAAACTATGCCTCTTTTAAATACTTTTTTAAAAAGTGGCTAGTGGTCAAAGCTGTCAACATTAAATTTTAGTATTTAATAATTTCTCCTCACATTTGCTGCTCTGCCTGTCGGTGCTTTCTGATGCCATCCGTCATGTTGTCTGTCAGTTTATTAATCGTCTAGTATTACTGTTGCTTTTTGTGCATGGCTTTTAATGTGTTTAATGTTTGTGTTTTGCTTGTTTGTGACCTGCTGGTTTATTATTGTGTCTTGTGTAAAAAATTTTTGTCGATGTTGGTGTTGCTGCTTAACGTTGCTTCTGTTTTGTCTGTAGCGGCTGCTGTTTGAGCTGAGTTTATGTTAGCTTGTGTGTGTATGTATGGACTTTTGCTTTGTTCTCTGCCTTTTAACCTTTTTTCAGATTTTGTTTTCCAATCCTTTAATGTATTATTTGTATGTCGATAACTCAATCATTTTCTTTTCTTTTAGGGTTACTCTTAACATCAGTCCAGGGACAGCAGATTTAAAATAGCCTTTTGGCTAATTCTGGCATGTTTACATTTGTTAAAATGTTTTATTAATGTGCATTGTCACTGATTATTAAAGCTTTAAATAAATAAATATAGGCTACGTAGAATTCAGACAGTAGGCTCCTTGATTTTTCTTCAAGAGTTGTTGATGAAATTGAAAATTGCTCTTTGCTTTGATGTCATTGCCATACAAACCATCCATACAATCTCTCATAGAATTTTTTTAAACAGTGATATAAGAAGCTTTATTGTCATTGCAACAAGTGGCTACAACAAAATTTTGTTCGGGAACACCTATTGTACAATGGTCATAAAATAGCCTATATTAAAAGGTAATAGCCTATAAATTAGCAGTAAGACTATATGCAGTTTAGAATAAGTATTACAGACTGTAATAGTCTGTACCAGAAGTGCAAGTAGGCTACACAAGATATGGTGGAAATGACTGTAATACTGTGTGACAGTTATATTTTTGATAATAAAAAAAACATGTTGATGGCTGTCTCACATAATGTATTTTAATTATTTTACAGATACTTATTTCAGGAACATTTTTCGACTATATCATATTTCTGAACATTTTCATTGTTGAAGTTTGTCTGGGAGTTTGACAAAGAAAGTGGAATTTGTATAAAATGATGTTTAAAAAAATGCTCAAAGAAGATAAAAGTGAGAGCAGTTGCAAATATTGGGATTTCCAATACAGGCTGACACTTATCCACCTGATTCAGATGCAGATGGGAAATGTGAACAGTGTGGGGTAACTGAATCTGTGCAACATGTGATAATGGAATACATATGGGAGAGCACTGAAGTTTAATTTAGAAAATCTTGAGGTGAAGGAAGTAGTAGAGTAGTAAAGTAGTCATTTTATTTAATTATTTATTATTATTTTTTTTATTTAAATTTTATTTAAACTAACTGCCACCCTCCTCGGTCTGCACACACCCTCCTCACTGGCTTATCTCTTGTCCTACATCCGGCTCGGTAGGTGGCGGTAATGCTCCCTGAAATAGTAAACTGTCATTAAACACATGAGAAGAAGAAGAAACTTGTGCGCGCATGATGCAGGCATGCCAGGCAGACGACTCTTAGAAACGAAGGAGGTGACTACGAAATCTGTTCTGGTGAGTTATCCCCAAACAAGCTAACATGGTTGAAGTTAAGCTGTGTTTAGGCTAGTGCAACTCAATTTTACAGTTACAGTTCTTTTTTTAAATGTTCGATGAAAATAATCCTATACACTTTTTGTGAAGACACAAATCCGAGTCCTCACTACCTTAAGAGTGCACTGAAAAAATTGTGTTAGCTTCGCAGCTAACGTTAGCAGCGTGCTAACCCATAGCGGAGTTGTTGCTGGCAGTGTGTTTGGTGTTCACTGTTTACAGCCATCAATACCTATAAACACAGGCTCGCTATCACAATTGTAATATTTGGAGTCATACACGGACCGAAATGCTATGTTATCCTTAGCTTCAACATTGGTCACTGCAAATTCAAACTGAGCAGCTAACTCTTGCTAGTTTTGATTCCTCTGTGTTTTGTTACATGAATAGATTGAAACACAGTTAAACAGATTCACTTTATTGACCACAAATTTAGTAAAAAATGATTAAGAGCAGCTGTTTTTCCAGGCATTGCAAACGAAATGAAACATTAGAAAATGGAAATGTGTGTCTATTGGAAACAATAGCTCAATACAAAAATATAGGAGTATTGAAAAAATGCATGTTGTTAGTCAGATGATGTTTAATATTATGTTCGTTTAATTAAGCTGGCAAAAAAAATCAAAGCCTGGTGATTGCCATAAACAAAAAAACAGCACATACTTGCTTAAATTGAATTGTGAATTGACTGAAAAGTTCTTTTGGTTAACATGTTGATTTACGGTGTGTGTGTCCCTAAATTTTCTCTCCATACATTAGGAGGGCATTTATCAGAATCTGACATCTGTGGACCGACGCTAAAAAGATTTCCACTCAAGCAGAGAAAGAGGGTAAGGAGTGTTTGCCATGATGACACATTATTGGTTAATTGTATTTCACAGACATAGCTTGGGGGTTGTGCAATATAATTTTTATTCACGACAAAAAATAACTATAGTGGTATAAATGTATTGGTTGATTTTATTACCTAATTGCTAATCTTTTCTTTTTTTTTTTCCTTTTCTTTTGGGGGGGGGGGGAAGAAGATGTCTTATCTGAGGCGCTGGAGAAAAATTCGTTCACAAGCCGCATCAATTGCACTGCAAAGTAGCAGTGAAGGTAGTGGCCCTGACAATTTGGTGTCCAATCAAGCTGAAGCCCAAAACACTGATTCACAATCAGAAGGAATTGGTCCTTCAGTAGGTGTTTCTGAAAGTCTGGAACCCAGTCAGAGTGATGTAGATTCACCAGTAGAAGGAAACAGTAATTCTGATCAAACAGATGAACTTTCTGATCTAGATTCAGATTTTGGATACAATGCACGTGTTTTAACTGACTCTGAACAAGACTCAGAATCTGCACAGGAAGATGAAGTGACCCTCCAAGAAAAGCTTGCGTCCTGGGCTTCAACAAGTAAATGTGGAAGAAGTAACCTTAATGAACTCCTTGGTATTTTGCGGGACGAAGGTTTACCACTACCAAAGGATTCCAGGACATTACTTGGAACACCACGTTCCATACCGACTGAGGAAAAGTGCGGTGGACAGTACATTTATCTCGGGATTACATCCTCTGTTGTGAATATTATCAAACAGAATACTGCGTTTTTGGACAATTCAAACTCTGTGGACTTAGTGGTGAACATTGACGGAATTAATCTTTTCAAGGCATCTCCTCGCCAGTTGTGGCCAATTATCTGTACTTTCAGTGATTTTGAGCCTTTCGTTGTGGCACTGTATTATGGCACCTCTAAACCTGACTCTGTTGATGATTATCTTGCGGACTTTTTAGCAGAATACACACAACTACAGGAAAACAAAATAGTTGTAAATGGCAAAGAAATTAATGTTCAGATCAAAGCATTGGTTTGTGATGCCCCTGCTAGAGCATTTGTGAAATGCATCAAAGGGCACACTGGATATTACAGCTGTGAAAGATGCATTGTAAAGGGAGAGTATAAAAACAAAAGAGTCGTGTACTTGGGAGACTACCCTTTAAGGACAGATGTAGCATTTGCCAATGGGCTTTATAATGACCACCAGCTTGGGGTATCCCCTTTACTTAATGTAGGGATAAATTGTGTCACAGGTTTCCCACTAGACTACATGCATCTAGTGTGTCTTGGTGTTGTGAAAAGACTGCTGTGCTTCTTTAAAAAAGGACCACCTGAATGTCGACTGTCACAAGGTCAGTTGCATGAGATTTCAACTCTTCTTGTCTCTCTGTCTGGGAAACTTCCTAGTGAATTTGCTCGCCAACCAAGATCCCTAACAGAGTTAAATTGGTGGAAAGCCACAGAGTTCAGACAATTTGTCCTATACACTGGACCTGTTGTGTTAAAAAAGGTATTGCACAAGGATGTGTATGACCACTTTCTCTGCCTAACGGTAGCTCTATCAATACTTCTGGACTCATGTGAGAGAAGGCGTGTTGCTTACATGGACTTTGCAGAACAACTCTTAAGCTACTTTGCAGCAAAATGTGAGCATATATACACAGCAGCTTTCCTGGTCTATAATGTCCATAGTTTGAAACATCTGGCAGATGACTGTAGGAATTACCAGTGCTCTCTCAATGACATATGTGCATTTCCATTTGAGAATCATCTGCAAGTTCTCAAGAGATTGGTGAGAAATGCCAAGAATCCAATCAGTCAAGTGGCAAAGAGACTCATTGAACAAGAGAGGGCAGGGGGCCACCCAAAAGAGACAGGCAAGAAGAGTTGGCATTTTGTTGCTGAAAATGAGAGAAATGGGTGTTTTCTCTTGCACAACGAAGACTTTGCCTTTGTTAAAGAAAAACGAGATGGCAGTTTGTTGTGTGACATAATATCTCAAAACAGCCTGGAAAGTTTTTATACTGTGCCTTGCGACTCCAAGCTCATTAATGTGGTGTTTGTTAGAAACTTGGACAGAGTACGGAAACACCGCAGGCTTCTTGACGTGTCTGATATTGAACGTAAAGTGGCTTGTCTGCCATATCGTTCAGGATATGTGCTTATGCCTTTACTTCATCGATTTGAGCGAAAAGTATAAAAAGAAAATAACTTCTAGATGGAATTTTGACAGTTTTTTTACCTAAAGGGGTAACTGGGGTCCCCCACTCAAACACTTAGAAAAGGAGTTGGGGCAATACATTATTTTGTTTGATGGTGCTATTGTGAGAATATAGTCAATCTACCACACAAACTCTCTCTGGCAGGGCTACTGTTCGCTATATATTTTGTATGCATGTTCAGTGTAGTTTATAGGATGGCTTGGGTTCGTGCAGCTTGGAAAGAAAGGGACCGCGAAGAAGAAGGTGTGGTGCCAGCAAGCTGGGTTGACATCGACAAGAAGTTAGTCTTTTGGCCAAATGTTGTAAATGCAGCCAAGTTCATCATTGAGCGCCGCAAACCAACTGATGGATGGAAACGGTTCACTCTGGTCAAAGTGAAGCTCAGATCTGGTATGTACAGTCATATTACAGTAAATACACTTTGACTTGAATATCATGCCATGTCAATGTTTTGCATTGATAACCTTTTTGGTTTGGCAATGTTTCATAGATGATTACCAAAAATGTGAGAGCTGGGACCAAACAAGTGGTGCAGAAACAGAAGGAGGAGCACAGTGCACCAGAAGAAAAAATAAAAAAAGGCGACAGGAAGACTTCGATTATGAGGAAGGTAATTGTGCTGTGCCTATTTAAGTAAATATTGCATATGCTAAATATTTGATTACATGTCTACTTCTTTAACACCATCTATTCTCTTTAAATTACACAATAAGTATCAGGGCCTGAAATTTGCTGCGGGATTGCGGGTATTGCGCATAATTGGACCGATTCCCGCAAATCTCACACTCATAATGCGGGAAATTCCCGCACACATTTCAAACCAGCCAACTACTGGTACACACTACAGGAGCGCTGCGTTAGACAGTCTGACTTAAATGACACACACGTCTTTGTTTGTATAGTTTAGGTAGCCTACTGTACTGAATAAAGTTAGATGTTATAAAACACACACGCTGCTGCAGCTGTGCAGCACCACATCTGTTGCGCTCTGGTTCAGCCATCGGTGCTCAGATGTTGGTTAAATCTCTTCCAATATTGAACTCTTTTTATACAACATGCAGCCAAACACCAGGTTAAAGAGAGAGGAACAGCAGAGCTCCTCTGACAGCTCCTTCCTGCAACGAGCAGGGTTTTTTTTTAGCAGCGCCGTCTTTAGAGGTGAAGAACACGCACATGTCCGCCTGACTTTAACACAGGGTTTTCCTGCCTATCTAAGGTGATTTTGGTGCCCATGGGGGGCGATCAGATGCAGCGTCTTGCACCAACTCACCGTTTAAAAGGAGAAGGAAGCCTGTATGTGGAAAGACATCGCGAGATGTAGAATGAGTTTTATAGACGAATAACACACATGTCAGGACCGCTGACTTACATAATCAGAACAGACATGTCCTGTGATTATCAGCCTTGTTTCATATTTAATAGAGGAGGGACAATATCTGAAAGTACAACTGTCAAGCCAGGGAAAACCCTGTAACACTGAGTTTGCAAACTGAGTATTATACCTCAGCATGTGACAAATAAAATTTTGAACTGCTGTGTAGTTGCAGCATCATTTATATCTGAAGCATAACATATAATATAGACCTGTAGTCCCCCCCAACAAAGTAAAATCCCCCCCCCCCCATGTGAAGCCCTTAGGGGGGGGAATTCCCCCCACTTTTGGAAAATGAATTTCAGGCCCTGAGTATCAATAACACAGTGTATCATATTGCTCCTTGATCATCAATGCTAGCATCATACACAGGCATATCGTAAGTCTACTGACAGTTTTAGTTTTATATTTCAAGTTTTTTCACTTTCCCACTGGACATTTGTCTCTCAATTAGGTGCTTGTGGTGGCAGCTTTGTGGAGCCTGAACACATGGTAGAATCACCTGATTTGTTTGCAGATGATGATCATGCCATCAGTGATGAAGGTAAGTTAAACTGCCTTGTGACAGGAGTGATGTTGATAGGAATATTGAAGCAACTTTTAAATTTGAGGATTTGGTGACAGCCAGCAGATTTTAAATAAATCAAGCTTTAAAATATAGAACTTTTCAAAGAACGGCATCATTAGATAAGATTTTCATGACTTTTTTTATACAGACTATATTCCAGAGCCAGAGAGCCAAGGTAGTCCAAAAAGGTTCAGCTCCAATCCAGTGGCAAAACATGGGTCTGCTCCTAGAAAAAATAGAAAAGAGCCTACACTTCCAGCTGCTCCACAGAAAGTGCGACCTCTCCACCAGTCTCCACCAAGTTCGGAAGATGACGACACTGCACCCTTCACATCAAGGAAAACCCCTTCCTGTCCACCGAAAACAAAAGGTTTGTGTACAGTTCTATTTCATTATGGCCTTTCTTTTTTGATAGTTGGCCTGATTTTTGACCTGATTTGTTTGAAGATGATGATGATGACCATGCCATCAGTGATGATGAACCTGAGATCAGGGATGATGATCATGCCATCAGTGATGAAGGTAAGTTAAACTGCCTTGTGACAGGAGTGATGTTGATAGGAATATAGAAGAACTTCTAAATTTGAGGATTTGGTGACAGCCAGCAGCTTTCAAATTAATCAAAGTTCATTTATATAGCTTTACAATATAGAATTTAAAAAACAGCATAATTTGATAAGATTTTCATGACTTTTTTTTTACAGACTATATTCCAGAGCCAGAGAGCCAAGGTAGTCCGAAAAGGTGCAGCTCCAATCCAGTGGCAAAACATGGGTCTGCTCCTAGAAAACATAGAGAAGAGCCTACACTTCCGGCTGTTCAACAGAAAGTGCGACCTCTCCACCAGTCTCCATCAAGTTTGGAAGATGACGACACCGCACCCTTCACATCAAGGAAAACCCCTTCCTGTCCACCGAAAACAAAAGGTTTGTGTACAGTTCTATTTCATTATGGCCTTTCTTTTTTGATAGTTTGGGCTAGTTCATAGAAATATAATGATTCTATTAAATAGTTCTGCTTGATGTGTTTGACCAGAACGAACACTTAACTGTGTTCAAACAATGTTTACAAACATTTTTTGTTTTACATTTTGGAGGTTATTTCTATAGAAGAAGCAACAGCATACAATTTCACCTTCTCATGAAGGCATGTCTCACCAAACAGGAAAAAATAGAGGCTCAACACCAAGTGTGTCTCATCACGCAGAAAAAGGAAGAGGCTCAAGACCAGTCATCAGCTCCCCATTTAAAAAAAGACCAAGCTCCCCATACCCAATGACACAAGCTAGTAAGTACACACACACACCCTCATAGACACAACCAGATCACTTAAACCCAAATCCAGACCCTTTATCTTTATCAACGTACTGCATAAAAGTGTGTTTGTGCAGGACTGTAGGTTTAAAAGACACGCCCTAATGTCTTCAGACTTTGTGACGTCTGGATAATTTTGATACACAACTGGTGCACATTTGTCAGTGAAACGTCATCTACAGCAGTGGTTCTTATCCTATTTAGGCCATGACCGCACCAAAAGATCATTTGAACTGGGGACCCCCACCCTGAAAACATTTGGCAGTGTTAAAGCTGGAGCGTTACATTTTGTTGGACTCGGTTCCGCAAATTGATATTCCAGTCTACTTGCATACATCCAGGGAGAGGTGAGAGGATTGAGGGTCCATGTGGTGGTTGGGGGGGCGTGGATGGAGTGGGGAGACATGGGTTTATGGAGGGAGCCTCGACCACAAACAGAGGCGAACAGGGTTTGTAAGGAAATAAAACAAAGTCTGCTATTCAATGACTCACGAGTGCTGAATATGCTGTTAGGACACAGCCGGCTAAACTGACCACAATAGTCAACGTTCAAGCAACGGGCGCCCCCCGGAGAAAAATATGTACCATGATATAAATGACTATGAACAACAGTTGACACAGAGTCATGAACCCATGCAAATAGAATCATGACCTGGCTCAGTTTATTTTTTTTGGCAAGTGTAAGTTGCTACGGTAAGGTGTTGATGATTCTAGTTATGATTGTCTTTCTTTCAATGCTTTTAGGATTTCATAGAAAGGTTATGGAGCTGCTGGTAGAGATCCGTGATGGGTTAAAGGACTTAAAGATTGCCCATCAAGCAGAAGACACTGTTTTTGACCAGGCTACAACCCTCGAGGAGCTTGAACACCTGGAGGAGTCCCTCAAATCAACGGAGGAAAGGCAGAAACTAGTAGGTTTTGTAAATTGACAAATCCTCTAGCACATCTTTACCGAATGCCTTGGAAACCAATCCGGATACAATGGCAAATTATCAGGGATCACACAGTTGTTTTTTTTTGTTTTTTTTTTATCTCTGACATTTACATTCAGTTGTAGCACCTACATTGAATTTAGATGTTAGAGACGTATTGGTAAGAAGAAATCTGGCAGTATTAGACTACAGTAGTGATACCAACGTAATGAATTTTTTCTCAAATGTGCACTGTTGAAATCACCTTGTAACAGACAACAGTCATGGGATATACTGAACTCTAAACTTGCTCTTGTTTTTGTACACTGATTTCCTCCAATTTCAGATCCAACGCTTGTCCATGGTTGGAGGAGGGACATCAACAAAAAACAACGTGAAATGGATCTTAGACAAGTAGGTTTTTTTTTTTCATATCATTGTCAGTTGTCTGTTATTAAGGAAGAATTGATTGAACCGGAATTGACAAAACAATACACAGACACCAGGACAAAGTGTAAAACCAGTGTTATACACATCAGTGTTGTTGATCAACTAGGGCTGGATGACATAGAAATAAACATATTGATATTGAAAAATTCAATATCGTTAATTAACAAAAAAATTAAAAAATATTTTAAGTACGGCCCCGGCCATCTTATCAGGGGTTAAAGCAAAATAAAATCTTCTGACTGAATGTTTTTCCAGGCCAGGGCAATGTGTCTATTCTAAATATGAAAAGAAAATCAAACCACTTTTAATTTCTGCTCATTCCTTTTTCGTTTTGACCAGGAAATTGAAAAGCTATTTAAATTAATTTCAATTCAATTATTATTTCAATTCAAATAACCACGTTTTTTGTGGATTAAATTTAAGCATTCTTCTTAGTTTTTTACTCTGGTAGATTTTATTGCACTTACAGTAACATAACGAGTGTAGCTCACCTTGAGTTTTCACCTGGATCACTGTCTGTGTGTGACATACAGCTCTTTAGAACAGATCATAATGTTGCTGCTGTATTTTAAACATCAGAGTGTTTAAGATTGAGAGGTTTGAGGTGGAGCTGCAGGGTTGGGTGGAGGTGTGTGAAAGTTTATTTGTGCTGTTGAACGTAACCGCTGTGAAACAATCATTAAGTAATGTGATATTGATCTTATTCACCAGCTTCTTACTGTCACCGCTCCCTCTCTTCATCAGCTCTACCTCACTCCACCACAGCTAACATTGTCTTGTAGCTGCTCTCTGACGGAGTGACTCTGTCTTCCATTTGTTTTGAACTTTTATAAATAACAGCAAGTAGGAGTAAAGTAGTAGTCTTCCGGCATTGATTGTACTGTCTGAGAGCAAAAGAGAGCGTCACCATCTCTCTCACACACTGAATCTGTTAGCTGCTCCTCTCCTCCGTATCAGCGGGCACCTGAGTGCTGTGTGACAGACAGCAATGTTGTCTGACTATTTAGTTTAGATGCAGTTATGGCCTGCTTGTTTCCAGCACCATTTTCACCATATAGGGCGGTCAAAATTAATGCGTTAACCTGGGATGATTAATTTCTGGAACAATTTTTATTTACGCAATTGGCACATGTGCATAACGACCCGCCTCGTATCCCACAACTCATTGATGACGGTAACTACAGTGTATTTCAGTAGCCTGCCTCTTCCCCCAAACAAACACTGTGTGTGTGTGTGTGTGTCTGTGTATCTGTTTAATGCAGGAATAGTTATTAATAGTTACAATAGTTATTCCTCATCACTGTTGTGTATCAAAGGTCCAGACATATGGGGGACAGAGCTGTCAGTAAGCGGTTACGGGACACCGTTGTGTTAGCTGTGGTGACACATTCAACAGCACAAATAAACAGCAGTAGCATTATTCTGCTTTGGTTGGTTTAGTTTTAAAAAGTCTTAATGAGAGATCTTCTTTATTTCATCTGTGCAAAAAATCAACTCTGATCCTGATCCACTGCTAAGTCATCTGGAAGGCTTTATTGATAAGCAAAGGGTTTAGTTATTTGAAGAAAAAAAAACCAATGTTAGAAAAACAAAATTACTGAAAAATGTCAAGATCTAACCTTGTTTTCCTCAGTAATTAACTAGTTGAATTTAAAAAGACTGCTTAAGGCTGTGTCATCATCACTCAACCAACCATCAACCAACTACAGTCACAAGTTAAATTAGAAAAGTACAATCATTATTATTATTATTATTATTATCATATTTTTAATTTTTTTATATATATAAATATAATCTCTTAATTTTGCTCTGAGTGCACCAGAATGATACATTTGACTTTAACATGTACAATATTATCTTCCAGGGAAGCACGCGTCTATCCATCGATACATATTGTCATATTGAATTATTGCTTAACATGTGCAACATGAGATGCAGTGCAACAAAAATTAAATGTATTTTTCAGATTTTGTAACATAATTTGTATGCTTAACATTTCTTATTTTAGTAGTAAATCGTACTTGCTTAATGTTACCCAGAGGCACCATCTGACTTCTTACTGACCTGTCATTATCAGCTGGCTGGACCGGGACCCTGTCAAACTGGTTCCTGGCCAGGAATCACTTAAAAAATTGATTGGTGTCATTGGTGTAGCCAGATGATGTGCCGACTTGTGCTGCACTGACAATGGCTTCTGTATAATTGTATTCAAATTCCCTTTTGTACCTACAGGTTGATGACCCAAAACTTGCAGGCACAATTCAATTTGTGTGGAAGGGGACCTCAAAAGAAGCTTTCATTTGAGAAGCTCCGCCTCTACTCTGTTGTAATAGGTAAAAAAGCACATCTATACTATAGTGCTCCAAATCTAACACTGTCATATTTCTTCAACCACTCGACGGATTGAGATGAGACATAGTGGATATCTTCCTTGGAGCACAAGAATGTTCCTGTATTGACTTTTAAGTTGATACCGGAACCGGCGTGCCTGCACAAGATGATTGTTTGCCAGTAATGGTGGTTTGGCTTCACCAGCAGGCTCCAGCGGTTATTTGAACAGAAACAGCTCTCTCACTCTTTCAGCACATAAACAAATGCAAGCAAAGCTATTCTGATGGTGAAAAATATTACCAAACCTCAATCCCATTAAAAAAAAATTATATTTAGAAAGTTACACTTGGTTTTGAAAAGTAAGTAGCTTATATATCAGCTGTTTTGTTGCAGTCGCAACTAGTTGTGTAGGTGTGAACTGAGCTTTAGAGCATCTGCAGCTGAATATTTTCACCGCTTTCTACAGCCAATCTTATTTCATGTCTTACAGATAGTGTCCAGAGGAGCACGCCTGACTCAGAGGTGAACATTCGTCGGGTGATCGGCGAGCACCTGAAATTTGCCCCAGATAGGCAAAAAGGCGGCAGAAAGAAGGTGGATGACGGGAGTGAGGAAGTGTAATATATTGTAAAAATGTAAATAGTTAAAGGGGACTTCGGCCATTTTTGACCCCATATCATTTTCCTGAGGGTGACCCAATGTTGGGGGAAGCAACAGTGTAGGTGGTTGTATCATTTTCAGTCAGTTTTTTGAAAAAAAATGACCAGAGTTCTACTGTTTAAAAGGTTTGTTTTAGTCTAGATGTCATTTGTTTGTACGGATATTTGAATTGTTTTTTACTTTCATTTGAAAGTGTCTTCTCTTTATATTTTTAGGAAGTTTTTAATAAATGTTGGTTACCGATTTTTGCTTTTAAACTTTTTTCTAGACTTTGAGATTGGAGGCTGATTTCAACCCAACATTCAATTTTGATGTCAAGCCAACGAGAACTCTTAAGCTCAATTTGATATAATATTATATATATATATATATATATATATATATATATATATATATGTGTGTGTGTGTGTGTGTGTATACATACATACTAAAACAATTGTATTCAACGTGAGAGTCCAAACATAATCCAAGATCTCTGTAACACAGGAGGTAAATGTAATGTCAACGTTGGGATATGACGTAATCCATATGACAACCATAATGCAATGGTCATCCAACGTTAGAGTCTAACTAAAATCCAATGTGTATTTAGTGGTGGTGCTTGACGTCAAGACAACGGTAGGGTTTGACGTAGACCTAACTTTGAAATCAATATCATAATCCAATGTCTATATAACGTAAAAGGTTGACGTCAAGGCTACGTACAAAATCAAATGTCTATTTAACGTTCAGGGCTGACGTCCAGCCAACGTTAAGTTTTAACATAAACCCAATTTTCAAATCCATATCATAATCCAATTGTAATCCAACGTTGGAGTACAACCAAAATCCAATGTCTATTTAATGTAAAAGGTTGACGTCAAGCCTACGTCAAAATCCAATGTCTATTTAACGTTCAGGGCTGACGTCCAGCCAACGTCACATTTTAACATAAACCCAATTTTGAAATCCATATCATAATCCAATTGTAATCCAACGTTGGAGTACAACCAAAATCCAATGTCTATTTAACGTTCAGGGCTGACGTCCAGCCAACGTTAAGTTTTAACGTAAACCCAATTTTCAAATCCATATCAATATCCAATGGTAATCCAACGTTGGAGTACAACGTTGTTCTAATGTTGCATCAACGTCAAGTGTCTGCTGGGAAGCTGCATTTCACTGAAAAAAGGTCTTTCAAACAGGTTTACTAGCCTGAACTTGTTGAATTTGGATCTTCTTCATGGCAAAGGAGTTTTTACCTGGAATTTCATTCATTAAAGGTGAAAAGTGGCTTATGTCAAAAATGAGCGTTTCAGAGCGATTGGAGGCTGTTTTAGCGCTGAAAAGTGGCTTATGTGAAAAATGAGCGTTTCAGAGCGAGAGCAGCCTGTTTTTGCACTAAGCTGCATTTCACTGAAAAAAGGTCTTTCAAACAGGTTTACTAGCCTGAACTGGTTGAATTTGGATCTTCTTCATGGCAAATGAGTTTTTGCTTAGAATTTAATTCATTAAGGCTGAAAAGAGGGTTATGTCAAAAATGAGCGTTTCAGAGCGATAGGAGGCTGTTTTAGCACTGTACAGTCGCCTAAGGCTGAAAAGTGGCTTATGTGAAAAATGAGCGTTTCAGAGCGAGAGCAGCCTGTTTTTGCACTAAGCTGCATTTCACTGAAAAAAGGTCTTTCAAACAGGTTTACTAGCCTGAACTTGTTGAATTTGGATCTTCTTCATGGCAAAGGAGTTTTTACCTGGAATTTCATTCATTAAAGGTGAAAAGTGGCTTATGTCAAAAATGAGCGTTTCAGAGCGATTGGAGGCTGTTTTAGCGCTGAAAAGTGGCTTATGTGAAAAATGAGCGTTTCAGAGCGAGAGCAGCCTGTTTTTGCACTAAGCTGCATTTCACTGAAAAAAGGTCTTTCAAACAGGTTTACTAGCCTGAACTGGTTGAATTTGGATCTTCTTCATGGCAAATGAGTTTTTGCTTAGAATTTAATTCATTAAGGCTGAAAAGAGGGTTATGTCAAAAATGAGCGTTTCAGAGCGATAGGAGGCTGTTTTAGCACTGTACAGTCGCCTAAGGCTGAAAAGTGGCTTATGTGAAAAATGAGCGTTTCAGAGCGAGAGCAGCCTGTTTTTGCACTAAGCTGCATTTCACTGAAAAAAGGTCTTTCAAACAGGTTTACTAGCCTGAACTGGTTGAATTTGGATCTTCTTCATGGCAAAGGAGTTTTTACCTGGAATTTCATTCATTAAAGGTGAAAAGTGGCTTATGTCAAAAATGAGCGTTTCAGAGCGATTGGAGGCTGTTTTAGCGCTGAAAAGTGGCTTATGTGAAAAATGAGCGTTTCAGAGCGAGAGCAGCCTGTTTTTGCACTAAGCTGCATTTCACTGAAAAAAGGTCTTTCAAACAGGTTTACTAGCCTGAACTGGTTGAATTTGGATCTTCTTCATGGCAAAGGAGTTTTTACCTGGAATTTCATTCATTAAAGGTGAAAAGTGGGTTATGTCAAAAATGAGCGTTTCAGAGCGATTGGAGGCTGTTTTAGCACTGTACAGTCGCCTAAGGCTGAAAAGTGGCTTATGTGAAAAATGAGCGTTTCAGAGCGAGAGCAGCCTGTTTTTGCACTAAGCTGCATTTCACTGAAAAAAGGTCTTTCAAACAGGTTTACTAGCCTGAACTTGTTGAATTTGGATCTTCTTCATGGCAAAGGAGTTTTTACCTGGAATTTCATTCATTAAAGGTGAAAAGTGGCTTATGTCAAAAATGAGCGTTTCAGAGCGATTGGAGGCTGTTTTAGCGCTGAAAAGTGGCTTATGTGAAAAATGAGCGTTTCAGAGCGAGAGCAGCCTGTTTTTGCACTAAGCTGCATTTCACTGAAAAAAGGTCTTTCAAACAGGTTTACTAGCCTGAACTGGTTGAATTTGGATCTTCTTCATGGCAAATGAGTTTTTGCTTAGAATTTAATTCATTAAGGCTGAAAAGAGGGTTATGTCAAAAATGAGCGTTTCAGAGCGATAGGAGGCTGTTTTAGCACTGTACAGTCGCCTAAGGCTGAAAAGTGGGTTATGTCAAAAATGAGCGTTTCAGAGCGATAGGAGGCTGTTTTAGCACTGTACAGTCGCCTAAGGCTGAAAAGTGGCTTATGTGAAAAATGAGCGTTTCAGAGCGATTGGAGGCTGTTTTAGCGCTGAAAAGTGGCTTATGTGAAAAATGAGCGTTTCAGAGCGAGAGCAGCCTGTTTTTGCACTAAGCTGCATTTCACTGAAAAAAGGTCTTTCAAACAGGTTTACTAGCCTGAACTGGTTGAATTTGGATCTTCTTCATGGCAAAGGAGTTTTTACCTGGAATTTCATTCATTAAAGGTGAAAAGTGGCTTATGTCAAAAATGAGCGTTTCAGAGCGATTGGAGGCTGTTTTAGCGCTGAAAAGTGGCTTATGTGAAAAATGAGCGTTTCAGAGCGAGAGCAGCCTGTTTTTGCACTAAGCTGCATTTCACTGAAAAAAGGTCTTTCAAACAGGTTTACTAGCCTGAACTGGTTGAATTTGGATCTTCTTCATGGCAAATGAGTTTTTGCTTAGAATTTAATTCATTAAGGCTGAAAAGAGGGTTATGTCAAAAATGAGCGTTTCAGAGCGATAGGAGGCTGTTTTAGCACTGTACAGTCGCCTAAGGCTGAAAAGTGGCTTATGTGAAAAATGAGCGTTTCAGAGCGAGAGCAGCCTGTTTTTGCACTAAGCTGCATTTCACTGAAAAAAGGTCTTTCAAACAGGTTTACTAGCCTGAACTGGTTGAATTTGGATCTTCTTCATGGCAAAGGAGTTTTTACCTGGAATTTCATTCATTAAAGGTGAAAAGTGGCTTATGTCAAAAATGAGCGTTTCAGAGCGATTGGAGGCTGTTTTAGCGCTGAAAAGTGGCTTATGTGAAAAATGAGCGTTTCAGAGCGAGAGCAGCCTGTTTTTGCACTAAGCTGCATTTCACTGAAAAAAGGTCTTTCAAACAGGTTTACTAGCCTGAACTGGTTGAATTTGGATCTTCTTCATGGCAAATGAGTTTTTACCTGGAATTTCATTCTTTAAGGCTGAAAAGTGGCTTATGTGAAAAATGAGCGTTTCAGAGCGAGAGCAGCCTGTTTTTGCACTAAGCTGCATTTCACTGAAAAAAGGTCTTTCAAACAGGTTTACTAGCCTGAACTGGTTGAATTTGGATCTTCTTCATGGCAAAGGAGTTTTTACCTGGAATTTCATTCATTAAAGGTGAAAAGTGGCTTATGTCAAAAATGAGCGTTTCAGAGCGATTTGGAGGCTGTTTTAGCACTGTACAGTCGCCTAAGGCTGAAAAGTGGCTTATGTGAAAAATGAGCGTTTCAGAGCGAGAGCAGCCTGTTTTTGCACTAAGCTGCATTTCACTGAAAAAAGGTCTTTCAAACAGGTTTACTAGCCTGAACTGGTTGAATTTGGATCTTCTTCATGGCAAATGAGTTTTTGCTTAGAATTTAATTCATTAAGGCTGAAAAGAGGGTTATGTCAAAAATGAGCGTTTCAGAGCGATAGGAGGCTGTTTTAGCACTGTACAGTCGCCTAAGGCTGAAAAGTGGCTTATGTGAAAAATGAGCGTTTCAGAGCGAGAGCAGCCTGTTTTTGCACTAAGCTGCATTTCACTGAAAAAAGGTCTTTCAAACAGGTTTACTAGCCTGAACTTGTTGAATTTGGATCTTCTTCATGGCAAAGGAGTTTTTACCTGGAATTTCATTCATTAAAGGTGAAAAGTGGCTTATGTCAAAAATGAGCGTTTCAGAGCGATTGGAGGCTGTTTTAGCGCTGAAAAGTGGCTTATGTGAAAAATGAGCGTTTCAGAGCGAGAGCAGCCTGTTTTTGCACTAAGCTGCATTTCACTGAAAAAAGGTCTTTCAAACAGGTTTACTAGCCTGAACTGGTTGAATTTGGATCTTCTTCATGGCAAATGAGTTTTTGCTTAGAATTTAATTCATTAAGGCTGAAAAGAGGGTTATGTCAAAAATGAGCGTTTCAGAGCGATAGGAGGCTGTTTTAGCACTGTACAGTCGCCTAAGGCTGAAAAGTGGCTTATGTGAAAAATGAGCGTTTCAGAGCGAGAGCAGCCTGTTTTTGCACTAAGCTGCATTTCACTGAAAAAAGGTCTTTCAAACAGGTTTACTAGCCTGAACTGGTTGAATTTGGATCTTCTTCATGGCAAAGGAGTTTTTACCTGGAATTTCATTCATTAAAGGTGAAAAGTGGCTTATGTCAAAAATGAGCGTTTCAGAGCGATTGGAGGCTGTTTTAGCGCTGAAAAGTGGCTTATGTGAAAAATGAGCGTTTCAGAGCGAGAGCAGCCTGTTTTTGCACTAAGCTGCATTTCACTGAAAAAAGGTCTTTCAAACAGGTTTACTAGCCTGAACTTGTTGAATTTGGATCTTCTTCATGGCAAAGGAGTTTTTACCTGGAATTTCATTCATTAAAGGTGAAAAGTGGCTTATGTCAAAAATGAGCGTTTCAGAGCGATTGGAGGCTGTTTTAGCGCTGAAAAGTGGCTTATGTGAAAAATGAGCGTTTCAGAGCGAGAGCAGCCTGTTTTTGCACTAAGCTGCATTTCACTGAAAAAAGGTCTTTCAAACAGGTTTACTAGCCTGAACTGGTTGAATTTGGATCTTCTTCATGGCAAATGAGTTTTTGCTTAGAATTTAATTCATTAAGGCTGAAAAGAGGGTTATGTCAAAAATGAGCGTTTCAGAGCGATAGGAGGCTGTTTTAGCGCTGAAAAGTGGCTTATGTGAAAAATGAGCGTTTCAGAGCGAGAGCAGCCTGTTTTTGCACTAAGCTGCATTTCACTGAAAAAAGGTCTTTCAAACAGGTTTACTAGCCTGAACTGGTTGAATTTGGATCTTCTTCATGGCAAAGGAGTTTTTACCTGGAATTTCATTCATTAAAGGTGAAAAGTGGCTTATGTCAAAAATGAGCGTTTCAGAGCGATTGGAGGCTGTTTTAGCGCTGAAAAGTGGCTTATGTGAAAAATGAGCGTTTCAGAGCGAGAGCAGCCTGTTTTTGCACTAAGCTGCATTTCACTGAAAAAAGGTCTTTCAAACAGGTTTACTAGCCTGAACTGGTTGAATTTGGATCTTCTTCATGGCAAATGAGTTTTTGCTTAGAATTTAATTCATTAAGGCTGAAAAGAGGGTTATGTCAAAAATGAGCGTTTCAGAGCGATAGGAGGCTGTTTTAGCACTGTACAGTCGCCTAAGGCTGAAAAGTGGCTTATGTGAAAAATGAGCGTTTCAGAGCGAGAGCAGCCTGTTTTTGCACTAAGCTGCATTTCACTGAAAAAAGGTCTTTCAAACAGGTTTACTAGCCTGAACTGGTTGAATTTGGATCTTCTTCATGGCAAAGGAGTTTTTACCTGGAATTTCATTCATTAAAGGTGAAAAGTGGCTTATGTCAAAAATGAGCGTTTCAGAGCGATTGGAGGCTGTTTTAGCGCTGAAAAGTGGCTTATGTGAAAAATGAGCGTTTCAGAGCGAGAGCAGCCTGTTTTTGCACTAAGCTGCATTTCACTGAAAAAAGGTCTTTCAAACAGGTTTACTAGCCTGAACTGGTTGAATTTGGATCTTCTTCATGGCAAATGAGTTTTTACCTGGAATTTCATTCTTTAAGGCTGAAAAGTGGCTTATGTGAAAAATGAGCGTTTCAGAGCGAGAGCAGCCTGTTTTTGCACTAAGCTGCATTTCACTGAAAAAAGGTCTTTCAAACAGGTTTACTAGCCTGAACTGGTTGAATTTGGATCTTCTTCATGGCAAAGGAGTTTTTACCTGGAATTTCATTCATTAAAGGTGAAAAGTGGCTTATGTCAAAAATGAGCGTTTCAGAGCGATTGGAGGCTGTTTTAGCACTGTACAGTCGCCTAAGGCTGAAAAGTGGCTTATGTGAAAAATGAGCGTTTCAGAGCGAGAGCAGCCTGTTTTTGCACTAAGCTGCATTTCACTGAAAAAAGGTCTTTCAAACAGGTTTACTAGCCTGAACTGGTTGAATTTGGATCTTCTTCATGGCAAATGAGTTTTTGCTTAGAATTTAATTCATTAAGGCTGAAAAGAGGGTTATGTCAAAAATGAGCGTTTCAGAGCGATAGGAGGCTGTTTTAGCACTGTACAGTCGCCTAAGGCTGAAAAGTGGCTTATGTGAAAAATGAGCGTTTCAGAGCGAGAGCAGCCTGTTTTTGCACTAAGCTGCATTTCACTGAAAAAAGGTCTTTCAAACAGGTTTACTAGCCTGAACTTGTTGAATTTGGATCTTCTTCATGGCAAAGGAGTTTTTACCTGGAATTTCATTCATTAAAGGTGAAAAGTGGCTTATGTCAAAAATGAGCGTTTCAGAGCGATTGGAGGCTGTTTTAGCGCTGAAAAGTGGCTTATGTGAAAAATGAGCGTTTCAGAGCGAGAGCAGCCTGTTTTTGCACTAAGCTGCATTTCACTGAAAAAAGGTCTTTCAAACAGGTTTACTAGCCTGAACTGGTTGAATTTGGATCTTCTTCATGGCAAATGAGTTTTTGCTTAGAATTTAATTCATTAAGGCTGAAAAGAGGGTTATGTCAAAAATGAGCGTTTCAGAGCGATAGGAGGCTGTTTTAGCACTGTACAGTCGCCTAAGGCTGAAAAGTGGCTTATGTGAAAAATGAGCGTTTCAGAGCGAGAGCAGCCTGTTTTTGCACTAAGCTGCATTTCACTGAAAAAAGGTCTTTCAAACAGGTTTACTAGCCTGAACTGGTTGAATTTGGATCTTCTTCATGGCAAAGGAGTTTTTACCTGGAATTTCATTCATTAAAGGTGAAAAGTGGCTTATGTCAAAAATGAGCGTTTCAGAGCGATTGGAGGCTGTTTTAGCGCTGAAAAGTGGCTTATGTGAAAAATGAGCGTTTCAGAGCGAGAGCAGCCTGTTTTTGCACTAAGCTGCATTTCACTGAAAAAAGGTCTTTCAAACAGGTTTACTAGCCTGAACTTGTTGAATTTGGATCTTCTTCATGGCAAAGGAGTTTTTACCTGGAATTTCATTCATTAAAGGTGAAAAGTGGCTTATGTCAAAAATGAGCGTTTCAGAGCGATTGGAGGCTGTTTTAGCGCTGAAAAGTGGCTTATGTGAAAAATGAGCGTTTCAGAGCGAGAGCAGCCTGTTTTTGCACTAAGCTGCATTTCACTGAAAAAAGGTCTTTCAAACAGGTTTACTAGCCTGAACTGGTTGAATTTGGATCTTCTTCATGGCAAATGAGTTTTTGCTTAGAATTTAATTCATTAAGGCTGAAAAGAGGGTTATGTCAAAAATGAGCGTTTCAGAGCGATAGGAGGCTGTTTTAGCACTGTACAGTCGCCTAAGGCTGAAAAGTGGCTTATGTGAAAAATGAGCGTTTCAGAGCGAGAGCAGCCTGTTTTTGCACTAAGCTGCATTTCACTGAAAAAAGGTCTTTCAAACAGGTTTACTAGCCTGAACTTGTTGAATTTGGATCTTCTTCATGGCAAAGGAGTTTTTACCTGGAATTTCATTCATTAAAGGTGAAAAGTGGCTTATGTCAAAAATGAGCGTTTCAGAGCGATTGGAGGCTGTTTTAGCGCTGAAAAGTGGCTTATGTGAAAAATGAGCGTTTCAGAGCGAGAGCAGCCTGTTTTTGCACTAAGCTGCATTTCACTGAAAAAAGGTCTTTCAAACAGGTTTACTAGCCTGAACTGGTTGAATTTGGATCTTCTTCATGGCAAATGAGTTTTTACCTGGAATTTCATTCATTAAGGCTGAAAAGTGGCTTATGTCAAAAATGAGCGTTTCAGAGCGATAGGAGGCTGTTTTAGCACTGTACAGTCGCCTAAGGCTGAAAAGTGGCTTATGTGAAAAATGAGCGTTTCAGAGCGAGAGCAGCCTGTTTTTGCACTAAGCTGCATTTCACTGAAAAAAGGTCTTTCAAACAGGTTTACTAGCCTGAACTGGTTGAATTTGGATCTTCTTCATGGCAAATGAGTTTTTACCTGGAATTTAATTCATTAAGGCTGAAAAGTGGGTTATGTCAAAAATGAGCGTTTCAGAGCGATAGGAGGCTGTTTTAGCGCTGAAAAGTGGCTTATGTGAAAAATGAGCGTTTCAGAGCGAGAGCAGCCTGTTTTTGCACTAAGCTGCATTTCACTGAAAAAAGGTCTTTCAAACAGGTTTACTAGCCTGAACTGGTTGAATTTGGATCTTCTTCATGGCAAAGGAGTTTTTACCTGGAATTTCATTCATTAAAGGTGAAAAGTGGCTTATGTCAAAAATGAGCGTTTCAGAGCGATAGCAGACTGTTTTAGCACTGTACAGTCGCCTAAGGCTGAAAAGTGGCTTATGTGAAAAATGAGCGTTTCAGAGCGAGAGCAGCCTGTTTTTGCACTAAGCTGCATTTCACTGAAAAAAGGTCTTTCAAACAGGTTTACTAGCCTGAACTGGTTGAATTTGGATCTTCTTCATGGCAAAGGAGTTTTTACCTGGAATTTCATTCATTAAAGGTGAAAAGTGGCTTATGTCAAAAATGAGCGTTTCAGAGCGATTGGAGGCTGTTTTAGCGCTGAAAAGTGGCTTATGTGAAAAATGAGCGTTTCAGAGCGAGAGCAGCCTGTTTTTGCACTAAGCTGCATTTCACTGAAAAAAGGTCTTTCAAACAGGTTTACTAGCCTGAACTGGTTGAATTTGGATCTTCTTCATGGCAAAGGAGTTTTTACCTGGAATTTCATTCATTAAAGGTGAAAAGTGGGTTATGTCAAAAATGAGCGTTTCAGAGCGATAGGAGGCTGTTTTAGCGCTGAAAAGTGGCTTATGTGAAAAATGAGCGTTTCAGAGCGAGAGCAGCCTGTTTTTGCACTAAGCTGCATTTCACTGAAAAAAGGTCTTTCAAACAGGTTTACTAGCCTGAACTTGTTGAATTTGGATCTTCTTCATGGCAAAGGAGTTTTTACCTGGAATTTCATTCATTAAAGGTGAAAAGTGGCTTATGTCAAAAATGAGCGTTTCAGAGCGATTGGAGGCTGTTTTAGCGCTGAAAAGTGGCTTATGTGAAAAATGAGCGTTTCAGAGCGAGAGCAGCCTGTTTTTGCACTAAGCTGCATTTCACTGAAAAAAGGTCTTTCAAACAGGTTTACTAGCCTGAACTGGTTGAATTTGGATCTTCTTCATGGCAAAGGAGTTTTTACCTGGAATTTCATTCATTAAAGGTGAAAAGTGGGTTATGTCAAAAATGAGCGTTTCAGAGCGATAGGAGGCTGTTTTAGCGCTGAAAAGTGGCTTATGTGAAAAATGAGCGTTTCAGAGCGAGAGCAGCCTGTTTTTGCACTAAGCTGCATTTCACTGAAAAAAGGTCTTTCAAACAGGTTTACTAGCCTGAACTGGTTGAATTTGGATCTTCTTCATGGCAAATGAGTTTTTACCTGGAATTTAATTCATTAAGGCTGAAAAGAGGGTTATGTCAAAAATGAGCGTTTCAGAGCGATAGGAGGCTGTTTTAGCACTGTACAGTCGCCTAAGGCTGAAAAGTGGCTTATGTGAAAAATGAGCGTTTCAGAGCGAGAGCAGCCTGTTTTTGCACTAAGCTGCATTTCACTGAAAAAAGGTCTTTCAAACAGGTTTACTAGCCTGAACTGGTTGAATTTGGATCTTCTTCATGGCAAATGAGTTTTTACCTGGAATTTCATTCATTAAGGCTGAAAAGTGGCTTATGTCAAAAATGAGCGTTTCAGAGCGATAGGAGGCTGTTTTAGCACTGTACAGTCGCCTAAGGCTGAAAAGTGGCTTATGTGAAAAATGAGCGTTTCAGAGCGAGAGCAGCCTGTTTTTGCACTAAGCTGCATTTCACTGAAAAAAGGTCTTTCAAACAGGTTTACTAGCCTGAACTGGTTGAATTTGGATCTTCTTCATGGCAAATGAGTTTTTACCTGGAATTTAATTCATTAAGGCTGAAAAGTGGGTTATGTCAAAAATGAGCGTTTCAGAGCGATAGGAGGCTGTTTTAGCGCTGAAAAGTGGCTTATGTGAAAAATGAGCGTTTCAGAGCGAGAGCAGCCTGTTTTTGCACTAAGCTGCATTTCACTGAAAAAAGGTCTTTCAAACAGGTTTACTAGCCTGAACTGGTTGAATTTGGATCTTCTTCATGGCAAAGGAGTTTTTACCTGGAATTTCATTCATTAAAGGTGAAAAGTGGCTTATGTCAAAAATGAGCGTTTCAGAGCGATAGCAGACTGTTTTAGCACTGTACAGTCGCCTAAGGCTGAAAAGTGGCTTATGTGAAAAATGAGCGTTTCAGAGCGAGAGCAGCCTGTTTTTGCACTAAGCTGCATTTCACTGAAAAAAGGTCTTTCAAACAGGTTTACTAGCCTGAACTGGTTGAATTTGGATCTTCTTCATGGCAAAGGAGTTTTTACCTGGAATTTCATTCATTAAAGGTGAAAAGTGGCTTATGTCAAAAATGAGCGTTTCAGAGCGATAGCAGACTGTTTTTGCACTGTACAGTCGCCTAAGGCTGAAAAGTGGCTTATGTGAAAAATGAGCGTTTCAGAGCGAGAGCAGCCTGTTTTTGCACTAAGCTGCATTTCACTGAAAAAAGGTCTTTCAAACAGGTTTACTAGCCTGAACTGGTTGAATTTGGATCTTCTTCATGGCAAATGAGTTTTTACCTGGAATTTCATTCATTAAGGCTGAAAAGTGGCTTATGTCAAAAATGAGCGTTTCAGAGCGATAGGAGGCTGTTTTAGCACTGTACAGTCGCCTAAGGCTGAAAAGTGGCTTATGTGAAAAATGAGCGTTTCAGAGCGAGAGCAGCCTGTTTTTGCACTAAGCTGCATTTCACTGAAAAAAGGTCTTTCAAACAGGTTTACTAGCCTGAACTGGTTGAATTTGGATCTTCTTCATGGCAAATGAGTTTTTACCTGGAATTTAATTCATTAAGGCTGAAAAGTGGGTTATGTCAAAAATGAGCGTTTCAGAGCGATAGGAGGCTGTTTTAGCGCTGAAAAGTGGCTTATGTGAAAAATGAGCGTTTCAGAGCGAGAGCAGCCTGTTTTTGCACTAAGCTGCATTTCACTGAAAAAAGGTCTTTCAAACAGGTTTACTAGCCTGAACTGGTTGAATTTGGATCTTCTTCATGGCAAAGGAGTTTTTACCTGGAATTTCATTCATTAAAGGTGAAAAGTGGCTTATGTCAAAAATGAGCGTTTCAGAGCGATAGCAGACTGTTTTAGCACTGTACAGTCGCCTAAGGCTGAAAAGTGGCTTATGTGAAAAATGAGCGTTTCAGAGCGAGAGCAGCCTGTTTTTGCACTAAGCTGCATTTCACTGAAAAAAGGTCTTTCAAACAGGTTTACTAGCCTGAACTGGTTGAATTTGGATCTTCTTCATGGCAAAGGAGTTTTTACCTGGAATTTCATTCATTAAAGGTGAAAAGTGGCTTATGTCAAAAATGAGCGTTTCAGAGCGATAGCAGACTGTTTTTGCACTGTACAGTCGCCTAAGGCTGAAAAGTGGCTTATGTGAAAAATGAGCGTTTCAGAGCGAGAGCAGCCTGTTTTTGCACTAAGCTGCATTTCACTGAAAAAAGGTCTTTCAAACAGGTTTACTAGCCTGAACTGGTTGAATTTGGATCTTCTTCATGGCAAAGGAGTTTTTACCTGGAATTTCATTCATTAAAGGTGAAAAGTGGCTTATGTCAAAAATGAGCGTTTCAGAGCGATTGGAGGCTGTTTTAGCGCTGAAAAGTGGCTTATGTGAAAAATGAGCGTTTCAGAGCGAGAGCAGCCTGTTTTTGCACTAAGCTGCATTTCACTGAAAAAAGGTCTTTCAAACAGGTTTACTAGCCTGAACTGGTTGAATTTGGATCTTCTTCATGGCAAAGGAGTTTTTACCTGGAATTTAATTCATTAAGGCTGAAAAGTGGGTTATGTCAAAAATGAGCGTTTCAGAGCGATATGAGGCTGTTTTAGCACTGTACATTCGCCTAAGGCTGAAAAGTGGCTTATGTGAAAAATGAGCGTTTCAGAGCGAGAGGAGGCTGTTTTTGCACTGTACAGTCGCCTATAAGGCTGAAAAGTGGCTTATGTGAAAAATGAGCGTTTCAGAGCGAGAGCAGCCTGTTTTTGCACTAAGCTGCATTTCACTGAAAAAAGGTCTTTCAAACAGGTTTACTAGCCTGAACTGGTTGAATTTGGATCTTCTTCATGGCAAAGGAGTTTTTACCTGGAATTTCATTCATTAAAGGTGAAAAGTGGCTTATGTCAAAAATGACCGTTTCAGAGCGATTGGAGGCTGTTTTAGCGCTGAAAAGTGGCTTATGTGAAAAATGAGCGTTTCAGAGCGAGAGCAGCCTGTTTTTGCACTAGGCTGCATTTCACTGAAAAAAGGTCTTTCAAACAGGTTTACTAGCCTGAACTGGTTGAATTTGGATCTTCTTCATGGCAAAGGAGTTTTTACCTGGAATTTCATTCATTAAAGGTGAAAAGTGGCTTATGTCAAAAATGAGCGTTTCAGAGCGATAGCAGACTGTTTTTGCACTGTACAGTCGCCTAAGGCTGAAAAGTGGCTTATGTGAAAAATGAGCGTTTCAGAGCGAGAGCAGCCTGTTTTTGCACTAAGCTGCATTTCACTGAAAAAAGGTCTTTCAAACAGGTTTACTAGCCTGAACTGGTTGAATTTGGATCTTCTTCATGGCAAATGAGTTTTTACCTGGAATTTAATTCATTAAGGCTGAAAAGTGGGTTATGTCAAAAATGAGCGTTTCAGAGCGATAGGAGGCTGTTTTAGCGCTGAAAAGTGGCTTATGTGAAAAATGAGCGTTTCAGAGCGAGAGCAGCCTGTTTTTGCACTAAGCTGCATTTCACTGAAAAAAGGTCTTTCAAACAGGTTTACTAGCCTGAACTGGTTGAATTTGGATCTTCTTCATGGCAAAGGAGTTTTTACCTGGAATTTCATTCATTAAAGGTGAAAAGTGGCTTATGTCAAAAATGAGCGTTTCAGAGCGATAGCAGACTGTTTTAGCACTGTACAGTCGCCTAAGGCTGAAAAGTGGCTTATGTGAAAAATGAGCGTTTCAGAGCGAGAGCAGCCTGTTTTTGCACTAAGCTGCATTTCACTGAAAAAAGGTCTTTCAAACAGGTTTACTAGCCTGAACTGGTTGAATTTGGATCTTCTTCATGGCAAAGGAGTTTTTACCTGGAATTTCATTCATTAAAGGTGAAAAGTGGCTTATGTCAAAAATGAGCGTTTCAGAGCGATTGGAGGCTGTTTTAGCGCTGAAAAGTGGCTTATGTGAAAAATGAGCGTTTCAGAGCGAGAGCAGCCTGTTTTTGCACTAAGCTGCATTTCACTGAAAAAAGGTCTTTCAAACAGGTTTACTAGCCTGAACTGGTTGAATTTGGATCTTCTTCATGGCAAAGGAGTTTTTACCTGGAATTTCATTCATTAAAGGTGAAAAGTGGCTTATGTCAAAAATGAGCGTTTCAGAGCGATTGGAGGCTGTTTTAGCGCTGAAAAGTGGCTTATGTGAAAAATGAGCGTTTCAGAGCGAGAGCAGCCTGTTTTTGCACTAAGCTGCATTTCACTGAAAAAAGGTCTTTCAAACAGGTTTACTAGCCTGAACTGGTTGAATTTGGATCTTCTTCATGGCAAAGGAGTTTTTACCTGGAATTTCATTCATTAAAGGTGAAAAGTGGGTTATGTCAAAAATGAGCGTTTCAGAGCGATAGGAGGCTGTTTTAGCGCTGAAAAGTGGCTTATGTGAAAAATGAGCGTTTCAGAGCGAGAGCAGCCTGTTTTTGCACTAAGCTGCATTTCACTGAAAAAAGGTCTTTCAAACAGGTTTACTAGCCTGAACTTGTTGAATTTGGATCTTCTTCATGGCAAAGGAGTTTTTACCTGGAATTTCATTCATTAAAGGTGAAAAGTGGCTTATGTCAAAAATGAGCGTTTCAGAGCGATTGGAGGCTGTTTTAGCGCTGAAAAGTGGCTTATGTGAAAAATGAGCGTTTCAGAGCGAGAGCAGCCTGTTTTTGCACTAAGCTGCATTTCACTGAAAAAAGGTCTTTCAAACAGGTTTACTAGCCTGAACTGGTTGAATTTGGATCTTCTTCATGGCAAAGGAGTTTTTACCTGGAATTTCATTCATTAAAGGTGAAAAGTGGGTTATGTCAAAAATGAGCGTTTCAGAGCGATAGGAGGCTGTTTTAGCGCTGAAAAGTGGCTTATGTGAAAAATGAGCGTTTCAGAGCGAGAGCAGCCTGTTTTTGCACTAAGCTGCATTTCACTGAAAAAAGGTCTTTCAAACAGGTTTACTAGCCTGAACTGGTTGAATTTGGATCTTCTTCATGGCAAATGAGTTTTTACCTGGAATTTAATTCATTAAGGCTGAAAAGAGGGTTATGTCAAAAATGAGCGTTTCAGAGCGATAGGAGGCTGTTTTAGCACTGTACAGTCGCCTAAGGCTGAAAAGTGGCTTATGTGAAAAATGAGCGTTTCAGAGCGAGAGCAGCCTGTTTTTGCACTAAGCTGCATTTCACTGAAAAAAGGTCTTTCAAACAGGTTTACTAGCCTGAACTGGTTGAATTTGGATCTTCTTCATGGCAAATGAGTTTTTACCTGGAATTTCATTCATTAAGGCTGAAAAGTGGCTTATGTCAAAAATGAGCGTTTCAGAGCGATAGGAGGCTGTTTTAGCACTGTACAGTCGCCTAAGGCTGAAAAGTGGCTTATGTGAAAAATGAGCGTTTCAGAGCGAGAGCAGCCTGTTTTTGCACTAAGCTGCATTTCACTGAAAAAAGGTCTTTCAAACAGGTTTACTAGCCTGAACTGGTTGAATTTGGATCTTCTTCATGGCAAATGAGTTTTTACCTGGAATTTAATTCATTAAGGCTGAAAAGTGGGTTATGTCAAAAATGAGCGTTTCAGAGCGATAGGAGGCTGTTTTAGCGCTGAAAAGTGGCTTATGTGAAAAATGAGCGTTTCAGAGCGAGAGCAGCCTGTTTTTGCACTAAGCTGCATTTCACTGAAAAAAGGTCTTTCAAACAGGTTTACTAGCCTGAACTGGTTGAATTTGGATCTTCTTCATGGCAAAGGAGTTTTTACCTGGAATTTCATTCATTAAAGGTGAAAAGTGGCTTATGTCAAAAATGAGCGTTTCAGAGCGATAGCAGACTGTTTTAGCACTGTACAGTCGCCTAAGGCTGAAAAGTGGCTTATGTGAAAAATGAGCGTTTCAGAGCGAGAGCAGCCTGTTTTTGCACTAAGCTGCATTTCACTGAAAAAAGGTCTTTCAAACAGGTTTACTAGCCTGAACTGGTTGAATTTGGATCTTCTTCATGGCAAAGGAGTTTTTACCTGGAATTTCATTCATTAAAGGTGAAAAGTGGCTTATGTCAAAAATGAGCGTTTCAGAGCGATAGCAGACTGTTTTTGCACTGTACAGTCGCCTAAGGCTGAAAAGTGGCTTATGTGAAAAATGAGCGTTTCAGAGCGAGAGCAGCCTGTTTTTGCACTAAGCTGCATTTCACTGAAAAAAGGTCTTTCAAACAGGTTTACTAGCCTGAACTGGTTGAATTTGGATCTTCTTCATGGCAAAGGAGTTTTTACCTGGAATTTCATTCATTAAAGGTGAAAAGTGGCTTATGTCAAAAATGAGCGTTTCAGAGCGATAGCAGACTGTTTTTGCACTGTACAGTCGCCTAAGGCTGAAAAGTGGCTTATGTGAAAAATGAGCGTTTCAGAGCGAGAGCAGCCTGTTTTTGCACTAAGCTGCATTTCACTGAAAAAAGGTCTTTCAAACAGGTTTACTAGCCTGAACTGGTTGAATTTGGATCTTCTTCATGGCAAAGGAGTTTTTACCTGGAATTTCATTCATTAAAGGTGAAAAGTGGCTTATGTCAAAAATGAGCGTTTCAGAGCGATTGGAGGCTGTTTTAGCGCTGAAAAGTGGCTTATGTGAAAAATGAGCGTTTCAGAGCGAGAGCAGCCTGTTTTTGCACTAAGCTGCATTTCACTGAAAAAAGGTCTTTCAAACAGGTTTACTAGCCTGAACTGGTTGAATTTGGATCTTCTTCATGGCAAAGGAGTTTTTACCTGGAATTTAATTCATTAAGGCTGAAAAGTGGGTTATGTCAAAAATGAGCGTTTCAGAGCGATATGAGGCTGTTTTAGCACTGTACATTCGCCTAAGGCTGAAAAGTGGCTTATGTGAAAAATGAGCGTTTCAGAGCGAGAGGAGGCTGTTTTTGCACTGTACAGTCGCCTATAAGGCTGAAAAGTGGCTTATGTGAAAAATGAGCGTTTCAGAGCGAGAGCAGCCTGTTTTTGCACTAAGCTGCATTTCACTGAAAAAAGGTCTTTCAAACAGGTTTACTAGCCTGAACTGGTTGAATTTGGATCTTCTTCATGGCAAAGGAGTTTTTACCTGGAATTTCATTCATTAAAGGTGAAAAGTGGCTTATGTCAAAAATGACCGTTTCAGAGCGATTGGAGGCTGTTTTAGCGCTGAAAAGTGGCTTATGTGAAAAATGAGCGTTTCAGAGCGAGAGCAGCCTGTTTTTGCACTAGGCTGCATTTCACTGAAAAAAGGTCTTTCAAACAGGTTTACTAGCCTGAACTGGTTGAATTTGGATCTTCTTCATGGCAAAGGAGTTTTTACCTGGAATTTCATTCATTAAAGGTGAAAAGTGGCTTATGTCAAAAATGAGCGTTTCAGAGCGATAGCAGACTGTTTTTGCACTGTACAGTCGCCTAAGGCTGAAAAGTGGCTTATGTGAAAAATGAGCGTTTCAGAGCGAGAGCAGCCTGTTTTTGCACTAAGCTGCATTTCACTGAAAAAAGGTCTTTCAAACAGGTTTACTAGCCTGAACTGGTTGAATTTGGATCTTCTTCATGGCAAATGAGTTTTTACCTGGAATTTCATTCATTAAGGCTGAAAAGTGGCTTATGTCAAAAATGAGCGTTTCAGAGCGATAGGAGGCTGTTTTAGCACTGTACAGTCGCCTAAGGCTGAAAAGTGGCTTATGTGAAAAATGAGCGTTTCAGAGCGAGAGCAGCCTGTTTTTGCACTAAGCTGCATTTCACTGAAAAAAGGTCTTTCAAACAGGTTTACTAGCCTGAACTGGTTGAATTTGGATCTTCTTCATGGCAAATGAGTTTTTACCTGGAATTTCATTCATTAAGGCTGAAAAGTGGCTTATGTCAAAAATGAGCGTTTCAGAGCGATAGGAGGCTGTTTTAGCACTGTACAGTCGCCTAAGGCTGAAAAGTGGCTTATGTGAAAAATGAGCGTTTCAGAGCGAGAGCAGCCTGTTTTTGCACTAAGCTGCATTTCACTGAAAAAAGGTCTTTCAAACAGGTTTACTAGCCTGAACTGGTTGAATTTGGATCTTCTTCATGGCAAAGGAGTTTTTACCTGGAATTTCATTCATTAAAGGTGAAAAGTGGCTTATGTCAAAAATGAGCGTTTCAGAGCGATAGCAGACTGTTTTAGCACTGTACAGTCGCCTAAGGCTGAAAAGTGGCTTATGTGAAAAATGAGCGTTTCAGAGCGAGAGCAGCCTGTTTTTGCACTAAGCTGCATTTCACTGAAAAAAGGTCTTTCAAACAGGTTTACTAGCCTGAACTGGTTGAATTTGGATCTTCTTCATGGCAAAGGAGTTTTTACCTGGAATTTCATTCATTAAAGGTGAAAAGTGGCTTATGTCAAAAATGAGCGTTTCAGAGCGATAGCAGACTGTTTTTGCACTGTACAGTCGCCTAAGGCTGAAAAGTGGCTTATGTGAAAAATGAGCGTTTCAGAGCGAGAGCAGCCTGTTTTTGCACTAAGCTGCATTTCACTGAAAAAAGGTCTTTCAAACAGGTTTACTAGCCTGAACTGGTTGAATTTGGATCTTCTTCATGGCAAAGGAGTTTTTACCTGGAATTTCATTCATTAAAGGTGAAAAGTGGCTTATGTCAAAAATGAGCGTTTCAGAGCGATTGGAGGCTGTTTTAGCGCTGAAAAGTGGCTTATGTGAAAAATGAGCGTTTCAGAGCGAGAGCAGCCTGTTTTTGCACTAAGCTGCATTTCACTGAAAAAAGGTCTTTCAAACAGGTTTACTAGCCTGAACTGGTTGAATTTGGATCTTCTTCATGGCAAAGGAGTTTTTACCTGGAATTTAATTCATTAAGGCTGAAAAGTGGGTTATGTCAAAAATGAGCGTTTCAGAGCGATATGAGGCTGTTTTAGCACTGTACATTCGCCTAAGGCTGAAAAGTGGCTTATGTGAAAAATGAGCGTTTCAGAGCGAGAGGAGGCTGTTTTTGCACTGTACAGTCGCCTATAAGGCTGAAAAGTGGCTTATGTGAAAAATGAGCGTTTCAGAGCGAGAGCAGCCTGTTTTTGCACTAAGCTGCATTTCACTGAAAAAAGGTCTTTCAAACAGGTTTACTAGCCTGAACTGGTTGAATTTGGATCTTCTTCATGGCAAAGGAGTTTTTACCTGGAATTTCATTCATTAAAGGTGAAAAGTGGCTTATGTCAAAAATGACCGTTTCAGAGCGATTGGAGGCTGTTTTAGCGCTGAAAAGTGGCTTATGTGAAAAATGAGCGTTTCAGAGCGAGAGCAGCCTGTTTTTGCACTAGGCTGCATTTCACTGAAAAAAGGTCTTTCAAACAGGTTTACTAGCCTGAACTGGTTGAATTTGGATCTTCTTCATGGCAAAGGAGTTTTTACCTGGAATTTAATTCATTAAGGCTGAAAAGAGGGTTATGTCAAAAATGAGCGTTTCAGAGCGATAGGAGGCTGTTTTAGCACTGTACAGTCGCCTAAGGCTGAAAAGTGGCTTATGTGAAAAATGAGCGTTTCAGAGCGAGAGCAGCCTGTTTTTGCACTAAGCTGCATTTCACTGAAAAAAGGTCTTTCAAACAGGTTTACTAGCCTGAACTGGTTGAATTTGGATCTTCTTCATGGCAAATGAGTTTTTACCTGGAATTTCATTCATTAAGGCTGAAAAGTGGCTTATGTCAAAAATGAGCGTTTCAGAGCGATAGGAGGCTGTTTTAGCACTGTACAGTCGCCTAAGGCTGAAAAGTGGCTTATGTGAAAAATGAGCGTTTCAGAGCGAGAGCAGCCTGTTTTTGCACTAAGCTGCATTTCACTGAAAAAAGGTCTTTCAAACAGGTTTACTAGCCTGAACTGGTTGAATTTGGATCTTCTTCATGGCAAATGAGTTTTTACCTGGAATTTAATTCATTAAGGCTGAAAAGTGGGTTATGTCAAAAATGAGCGTTTCAGAGCGATAGGAGGCTGTTTTAGCGCTGAAAAGTGGCTTATGTGAAAAATGAGCGTTTCAGAGCGAGAGCAGCCTGTTTTTGCACTAAGCTGCATTTCACTGAAAAAAGGTCTTTCAAACAGGTTTACTAGCCTGAACTGGTTGAATTTGGATCTTCTTCATGGCAAATGAGTTTTTACCTGGAATTTAATTCATTAAGGCTGAAAAGTGGGTTATGTCAAAAATGAGCGTTTCAGAGCGATAGGAGGCTGTTTTAGCGCTGAAAAGTGGCTTATGTGAAAAATGAGCGTTTCAGAGCGAGAGCAGCCTGTTTTTGCACTAAGCTGCATTTCACTGAAAAAAGGTCTTTCAAACAGGTTTACTAGCCTGAACTGGTTGAATTTGGATCTTCTTCATGGCAAAGGAGTTTTTACCTGGAATTTCATTCATTAAAGGTGAAAAGTGGCTTATGTCAAAAATGAGCGTTTCAGAGCGATAGCAGACTGTTTTAGCACTGTACAGTCGCCTAAGGCTGAAAAGTGGCTTATGTGAAAAATGAGCGTTTCAGAGCGAGAGCAGCCTGTTTTTGCACTAAGCTGCATTTCACTGAAAAAAGGTCTTTCAAACAGGTTTACTAGCCTGAACTGGTTGAATTTGGATCTTCTTCATGGCAAAGGAGTTTTTACCTGGAATTTCATTCATTAAAGGTGAAAAGTGGCTTATGTCAAAAATGAGCGTTTCAGAGCGATAGCAGACTGTTTTTGCACTGTACAGTCGCCTAAGGCTGAAAAGTGGCTTATGTGAAAAATGAGCGTTTCAGAGCGAGAGCAGCCTGTTTTTGCACTAAGCTGCATTTCACTGAAAAAAGGTCTTTCAAACAGGTTTACTAGCCTGAACTGGTTGAATTTGGATCTTCTTCATGGCAAAGGAGTTTTTACCTGGAATTTCATTCATTAAAGGTGAAAAGTGGCTTATGTCAAAAATGAGCGTTTCAGAGCGATTGGAGGCTGTTTTAGCGCTGAAAAGTGGCTTATGTGAAAAATGAGCGTTTCAGAGCGAGAGCAGCCTGTTTTTGCACTAAGCTGCATTTCACTGAAAAAAGGTCTTTCAAACAGGTTTACTAGCCTGAACTGGTTGAATTTGGATCTTCTTCATGGCAAAGGAGTTTTTACCTGGAATTTAATTCATTAAGGCTGAAAAGTGGGTTATGTCAAAAATGAGCGTTTCAGAGCGATATGAGGCTGTTTTAGCACTGTACATTCGCCTAAGGCTGAAAAGTGGCTTATGTGAAAAATGAGCGTTTCAGAGCGAGAGGAGGCTGTTTTTGCACTGTACAGTCGCCTATAAGGCTGAAAAGTGGCTTATGTGAAAAATGAGCGTTTCAGAGCGAGAGCAGCCTGTTTTTGCACTAAGCTGCATTTCACTGAAAAAAGGTCTTTCAAACAGGTTTACTAGCCTGAACTGGTTGAATTTGGATCTTCTTCATGGCAAAGGAGTTTTTACCTGGAATTTCATTCATTAAAGGTGAAAAGTGGCTTATGTCAAAAATGACCGTTTCAGAGCGATTGGAGGCTGTTTTAGCGCTGAAAAGTGGCTTATGTGAAAAATGAGCGTTTCAGAGCGAGAGCAGCCTGTTTTTGCACTAGGCTGCATTTCACTGAAAAAAGGTCTTTCAAACAGGTTTACTAGCCTGAACTGGTTGAATTTGGATCTTCTTCATGGCAAAGGAGTTTTTACCTGGAATTTCATTCATTAAAGGTGAAAAGTGGCTTATGTCAAAAATGAGCGTTTCAGAGCGATAGCAGACTGTTTTTGCACTGTACAGTCGCCTAAGGCTGAAAAGTGGCTTATGTGAAAAATGAGCGTTTCAGAGCGAGAGCAGCCTGTTTTTGCACTAAGCTGCATTTCACTGAAAAAAGGTCTTTCAAACAGGTTTACTAGCCTGAACTGGTTGAATTTGGATCTTCTTCATGGCAAATGAGTTTTTACCTGGAATTTAATTCATTAAGGCTGAAAAGTGGGTTATGTCAAAAATGAGCGTTTCAGAGCGATAGGAGGCTGTTTTAGCGCTGAAAAGTGGCTTATGTGAAAAATGAGCGTTTCAGAGCGAGAGCAGCCTGTTTTTGCACTAAGCTGCATTTCACTGAAAAAAGGTCTTTCAAACAGGTTTACTAGCCTGAACTGGTTGAATTTGGATCTTCTTCATGGCAAAGGAGTTTTTACCTGGAATTTCATTCATTAAAGGTGAAAAGTGGCTTATGTCAAAAATGAGCGTTTCAGAGCGATAGCAGACTGTTTTAGCACTGTACAGTCGCCTAAGGCTGAAAAGTGGCTTATGTGAAAAATGAGCGTTTCAGAGCGAGAGCAGCCTGTTTTTGCACTAAGCTGCATTTCACTGAAAAAAGGTCTTTCAAACAGGTTTACTAGCCTGAACTGGTTGAATTTGGATCTTCTTCATGGCAAAGGAGTTTTTACCTGGAATTTCATTCATTAAAGGTGAAAAGTGGCTTATGTCAAAAATGAGCGTTTCAGAGCGATTGGAGGCTGTTTTAGCGCTGAAAAGTGGCTTATGTGAAAAAATGAGCGTTTCAGAGCGAGAGCAGCCTGTTTTGCACTAAGCTGCATTTCACTGAAAAAAGGTCTTTCAAACAGGTTTACTAGCCTGAACTTGTTGAATTTGGATCTTCTTCATGGCAAAGGAGTTTTTACCTGGAATTTCATTCATTAAAGGTGAAAAGTGGCTTATGTCAAAAATGAGCGTTTCAGAGCGATTGGAGGCTGTTTTAGCGCTGAAAAGTGGCTTATGTGAAAAATGAGCGTTTCAGAGCGAGAGCAGCCTGTTTTTGCACTAAGCTGCATTTCACTGAAAAAAGGTCTTTCAAACAGGTTTACTAGCCTGAACTGGTTGAATTTGGATCTTCTTCATGGCAAAGGAGTTTTTACCTGGAATTTCATTCATTAAAGGTGAAAAGTGGGTTATGTCAAAAATGAGCGTTTCAGAGCGATAGGAGGCTGTTTTAGCGCTGAAAAGTGGCTTATGTGAAAAATGAGCGTTTCAGAGCGAGAGCAGCCTGTTTTTGCACTAAGCTGCATTTCACTGAAAAAAGGTCTTTCAAACAGGTTTACTAGCCTGAACTTGTTGAATTTGGATCTTCTTCATGGCAAAGGAGTTTTTACCTGGAATTTCATTCATTAAAGGTGAAAAGTGGCTTATGTCAAAAATGAGCGTTTCAGAGCGATTGGAGGCTGTTTTAGCGCTGAAAAGTGGCTTATGTGAAAAATGAGCGTTTCAGAGCGAGAGCAGCCTGTTTTTGCACTAAGCTGCATTTCACTGAAAAAAGGTCTTTCAAACAGGTTTACTAGCCTGAACTGGTTGAATTTGGATCTTCTTCATGGCAAAGGAGTTTTTACCTGGAATTTCATTCATTAAAGGTGAAAAGTGGGTTATGTCAAAAATGAGCGTTTCAGAGCGATAGGAGGCTGTTTTAGCGCTGAAAAGTGGCTTATGTGAAAAATGAGCGTTTCAGAGCGAGAGCAGCCTGTTTTTGCACTAAGCTGCATTTCACTGAAAAAAGGTCTTTCAAACAGGTTTACTAGCCTGAACTGGTTGAATTTGGATCTTCTTCATGGCAAATGAGTTTTTACCTGGAATTTAATTCATTAAGGCTGAAAAGAGGGTTATGTCAAAAATGAGCGTTTCAGAGCGATAGGAGGCTGTTTTAGCACTGTACAGTCGCCTAAGGCTGAAAAGTGGCTTATGTGAAAAATGAGCGTTTCAGAGCGAGAGCAGCCTGTTTTTGCACTAAGCTGCATTTCACTGAAAAAAGGTCTTTCAAACAGGTTTACTAGCCTGAACTGGTTGAATTTGGATCTTCTTCATGGCAAATGAGTTTTTACCTGGAATTTCATTCATTAAGGCTGAAAAGTGGCTTATGTCAAAAATGAGCGTTTCAGAGCGATAGGAGGCTGTTTTAGCACTGTACAGTCGCCTAAGGCTGAAAAGTGGCTTATGTGAAAAATGAGCGTTTCAGAGCGAGAGCAGCCTGTTTTTGCACTAAGCTGCATTTCACTGAAAAAAGGTCTTTCAAACAGGTTTACTAGCCTGAACTGGTTGAATTTGGATCTTCTTCATGGCAAATGAGTTTTTACCTGGAATTTAATTCATTAAGGCTGAAAAGTGGGTTATGTCAAAAATGAGCGTTTCAGAGCGATAGGAGGCTGTTTTAGCGCTGAAAAGTGGCTTATGTGAAAAATGAGCGTTTCAGAGCGAGAGCAGCCTGTTTTTGCACTAAGCTGCATTTCACTGAAAAAAGGTCTTTCAAACAGGTTTACTAGCCTGAACTGGTTGAATTTGGATCTTCTTCATGGCAAAGGAGTTTTTACCTGGAATTTCATTCATTAAAGGTGAAAAGTGGCTTATGTCAAAAATGAGCGTTTCAGAGCGATAGCAGACTGTTTTAGCACTGTACAGTCGCCTAAGGCTGAAAAGTGGCTTATGTGAAAAATGAGCGTTTCAGAGCGAGAGCAGCCTGTTTTTGCACTAAGCTGCATTTCACTGAAAAAAGGTCTTTCAAACAGGTTTACTAGCCTGAACTGGTTGAATTTGGATCTTCTTCATGGCAAAGGAGTTTTTACCTGGAATTTCATTCATTAAAGGTGAAAAGTGGCTTATGTCAAAAATGAGCGTTTCAGAGCGATAGCAGACTGTTTTTGCACTGTACAGTCGCCTAAGGCTGAAAAGTGGCTTATGTGAAAAATGAGCGTTTCAGAGCGAGAGCAGCCTGTTTTTGCACTAAGCTGCATTTCACTGAAAAAAGGTCTTTCAAACAGGTTTACTAGCCTGAACTGGTTGAATTTGGATCTTCTTCATGGCAAATGAGTTTTTACCTGGAATTTCATTCATTAAGGCTGAAAAGTGGCTTATGTCAAAAATGAGCGTTTCAGAGCGATAGGAGGCTGTTTTAGCACTGTACAGTCGCCTAAGGCTGAAAAGTGGCTTATGTGAAAAATGAGCGTTTCAGAGCGAGAGCAGCCTGTTTTTGCACTAAGCTGCATTTCACTGAAAAAAGGTCTTTCAAACAGGTTTACTAGCCTGAACTGGTTGAATTTGGATCTTCTTCATGGCAAATGAGTTTTTACCTGGAATTTAATTCATTAAGGCTGAAAAGTGGGTTATGTCAAAAATGAGCGTTTCAGAGCGATAGGAGGCTGTTTTAGCGCTGAAAAGTGGCTTATGTGAAAAATGAGCGTTTCAGAGCGAGAGCAGCCTGTTTTTGCACTAAGCTGCATTTCACTGAAAAAAGGTCTTTCAAACAGGTTTACTAGCCTGAACTGGTTGAATTTGGATCTTCTTCATGGCAAAGGAGTTTTTACCTGGAATTTCATTCATTAAAGGTGAAAAGTGGCTTATGTCAAAAATGAGCGTTTCAGAGCGATAGCAGACTGTTTTAGCACTGTACAGTCGCCTAAGGCTGAAAAGTGGCTTATGTGAAAAATGAGCGTTTCAGAGCGAGAGCAGCCTGTTTTTGCACTAAGCTGCATTTCACTGAAAAAAGGTCTTTCAAACAGGTTTACTAGCCTGAACTGGTTGAATTTGGATCTTCTTCATGGCAAAGGAGTTTTTACCTGGAATTTCATTCATTAAAGGTGAAAAGTGGCTTATGTCAAAAATGAGCGTTTCAGAGCGATAGCAGACTGTTTTTGCACTGTACAGTCGCCTAAGGCTGAAAAGTGGCTTATGTGAAAAATGAGCGTTTCAGAGCGAGAGCAGCCTGTTTTTGCACTAAGCTGCATTTCACTGAAAAAAGGTCTTTCAAACAGGTTTACTAGCCTGAACTGGTTGAATTTGGATCTTCTTCATGGCAAAGGAGTTTTTACCTGGAATTTCATTCATTAAAGGTGAAAAGTGGCTTATGTCAAAAATGAGCGTTTCAGAGCGATTGGAGGCTGTTTTAGCGCTGAAAAGTGGCTTATGTGAAAAATGAGCGTTTCAGAGCGAGAGCAGCCTGTTTTTGCACTAAGCTGCATTTCACTGAAAAAAGGTCTTTCAAACAGGTTTACTAGCCTGAACTGGTTGAATTTGGATCTTCTTCATGGCAAAGGAGTTTTTACCTGGAATTTAATTCATTAAGGCTGAAAAGTGGGTTATGTCAAAAATGAGCGTTTCAGAGCGATATGAGGCTGTTTTAGCACTGTACATTCGCCTAAGGCTGAAAAGTGGCTTATGTGAAAAATGAGCGTTTCAGAGCGAGAGGAGGCTGTTTTTGCACTGTACAGTCGCCTATAAGGCTGAAAAGTGGCTTATGTGAAAAATGAGCGTTTCAGAGCGAGAGCAGCCTGTTTTTGCACTAAGCTGCATTTCACTGAAAAAAGGTCTTTCAAACAGGTTTACTAGCCTGAACTGGTTGAATTTGGATCTTCTTCATGGCAAAGGAGTTTTTACCTGGAATTTCATTCATTAAAGGTGAAAAGTGGCTTATGTCAAAAATGACCGTTTCAGAGCGATTGGAGGCTGTTTTAGCGCTGAAAAGTGGCTTATGTGAAAAATGAGCGTTTCAGAGCGAGAGCAGCCTGTTTTTGCACTAGGCTGCATTTCACTGAAAAAAGGTCTTTCAAACAGGTTTACTAGCCTGAACTGGTTGAATTTGGATCTTCTTCATGGCAAAGGAGTTTTTACCTGGAATTTCATTCATTAAAGGTGAAAAGTGGCTTATGTCAAAAATGAGCGTTTCAGAGCGATAGCAGACTGTTTTTGCACTGTACAGTCGCCTAAGGCTGAAAAGTGGCTTATGTGAAAAATGAGCGTTTCAGAGCGAGAGCAGCCTGTTTTTGCACTAAGCTGCATTTCACTGAAAAAAGGTCTTTCAAACAGGTTTACTAGCCTGAACTGGTTGAATTTGGATCTTCTTCATGGCAAATGAGTTTTTACCTGGAATTTCATTCATTAAGGCTGAAAAGTGGCTTATGTCAAAAATGAGCGTTTCAGAGCGATAGGAGGCTGTTTTAGCACTGTACAGTCGCCTAAGGCTGAAAAGTGGCTTATGTGAAAAATGAGCGTTTCAGAGCGAGAGCAGCCTGTTTTTGCACTAAGCTGCATTTCACTGAAAAAAGGTCTTTCAAACAGGTTTACTAGCCTGAACTGGTTGAATTTGGATCTTCTTCATGGCAAATGAGTTTTTACCTGGAATTTCATTCATTAAGGCTGAAAAGTGGCTTATGTCAAAAATGAGCGTTTCAGAGCGATAGGAGGCTGTTTTAGCACTGTACAGTCGCCTAAGGCTGAAAAGTGGCTTATGTGAAAAATGAGCGTTTCAGAGCGAGAGCAGCCTGTTTTTGCACTAAGCTGCATTTCACTGAAAAAAGGTCTTTCAAACAGGTTTACTAGCCTGAACTGGTTGAATTTGGATCTTCTTCATGGCAAATGAGTTTTTACCTGGAATTTAATTCATTAAGGCTGAAAAGTGGGTTATGTCAAAAATGAGCGTTTCAGAGCGATAGGAGGCTGTTTTAGCGCTGAAAAGTGGCTTATGTGAAAAATGAGCGTTTCAGAGCGAGAGCAGCCTGTTTTTGCACTAAGCTGCATTTCACTGAAAAAAGGTCTTTCAAACAGGTTTACTAGCCTGAACTGGTTGAATTTGGATCTTCTTCATGGCAAAGGAGTTTTTACCTGGAATTTCATTCATTAAAGGTGAAAAGTGGCTTATGTCAAAAATGAGCGTTTCAGAGCGATAGCAGACTGTTTTAGCACTGTACAGTCGCCTAAGGCTGAAAAGTGGCTTATGTGAAAAATGAGCGTTTCAGAGCGAGAGCAGCCTGTTTTTGCACTAAGCTGCATTTCACTGAAAAAAGGTCTTTCAAACAGGTTTACTAGCCTGAACTGGTTGAATTTGGATCTTCTTCATGGCAAAGGAGTTTTTACCTGGAATTTCATTCATTAAAGGTGAAAAGTGGCTTATGTCAAAAATGAGCGTTTCAGAGCGATAGCAGACTGTTTTTGCACTGTACAGTCGCCTAAGGCTGAAAAGTGGCTTATGTGAAAAATGAGCGTTTCAGAGCGAGAGCAGCCTGTTTTTGCACTAAGCTGCATTTCACTGAAAAAAGGTCTTTCAAACAGGTTTACTAGCCTGAACTGGTTGAATTTGGATCTTCTTCATGGCAAAGGAGTTTTTACCTGGAATTTCATTCATTAAAGGTGAAAAGTGGCTTATGTCAAAAATGAGCGTTTCAGAGCGATTGGAGGCTGTTTTAGCGCTGAAAAGTGGCTTATGTGAAAAATGAGCGTTTCAGAGCGAGAGCAGCCTGTTTTTGCACTAAGCTGCATTTCACTGAAAAAAGGTCTTTCAAACAGGTTTACTAGCCTGAACTGGTTGAATTTGGATCTTCTTCATGGCAAAGGAGTTTTTACCTGGAATTTAATTCATTAAGGCTGAAAAGTGGGTTATGTCAAAAATGAGCGTTTCAGAGCGATATGAGGCTGTTTTAGCACTGTACATTCGCCTAAGGCTGAAAAGTGGCTTATGTGAAAAATGAGCGTTTCAGAGCGAGAGGAGGCTGTTTTTGCACTGTACAGTCGCCTATAAGGCTGAAAAGTGGCTTATGTGAAAAATGAGCGTTTCAGAGCGAGAGCAGCCTGTTTTTGCACTAAGCTGCATTTCACTGAAAAAAGGTCTTTCAAACAGGTTTACTAGCCTGAACTGGTTGAATTTGGATCTTCTTCATGGCAAAGGAGTTTTTACCTGGAATTTCATTCATTAAAGGTGAAAAGTGGCTTATGTCAAAAATGACCGTTTCAGAGCGATTGGAGGCTGTTTTAGCGCTGAAAAGTGGCTTATGTGAAAAATGAGCGTTTCAGAGCGAGAGCAGCCTGTTTTTGCACTAGGCTGCATTTCACTGAAAAAAGGTCTTTCAAACAGGTTTACTAGCCTGAACTGGTTGAATTTGGATCTTCTTCATGGCAAAGGAGTTTTTACCTGGAATTTAATTCATTAAGGCTGAAAAGAGGGTTATGTCAAAAATGAGCGTTTCAGAGCGATAGGAGGCTGTTTTAGCACTGTACAGTCGCCTAAGGCTGAAAAGTGGCTTATGTGAAAAATGAGCGTTTCAGAGCGAGAGCAGCCTGTTTTTGCACTAAGCTGCATTTCACTGAAAAAAGGTCTTTCAAACAGGTTTACTAGCCTGAACTGGTTGAATTTGGATCTTCTTCATGGCAAATGAGTTTTTACCTGGAATTTCATTCATTAAGGCTGAAAAGTGGCTTATGTCAAAAATGAGCGTTTCAGAGCGATAGGAGGCTGTTTTAGCACTGTACAGTCGCCTAAGGCTGAAAAGTGGCTTATGTGAAAAATGAGCGTTTCAGAGCGAGAGCAGCCTGTTTTTGCACTAAGCTGCATTTCACTGAAAAAAGGTCTTTCAAACAGGTTTACTAGCCTGAACTGGTTGAATTTGGATCTTCTTCATGGCAAATGAGTTTTTACCTGGAATTTAATTCAGTAAGGCTGAAAAGTGGGTTATGTCAAAAATGAGCGTTTCAGAGCGATAGGAGGCTGTTTTAGCGCTGAAAAGTGGCTTATGTGAAAAATGAGCGTTTCAGAGCGAGAGCAGCCTGTTTTTGCACTAAGCTGCATTTCACTGAAAAAAGGTCTTTCAAACAGGTTTACTAGCCTGAACTGGTTGAATTTGGATCTTCTTCATGGCAAATGAGTTTTTACCTGGAATTTAATTCATTAAGGCTGAAAAGTGGGTTATGTCAAAAATGAGCGTTTCAGAGCGATAGGAGGCTGTTTTAGCGCTGAAAAGTGGCTTATGTGAAAAATGAGCGTTTCAGAGCGAGAGCAGCCTGTTTTTGCACTAAGCTGCATTTCACTGAAAAAAAGTCTTTCAAACAGGTTTACTAGCCTGAACTGGTTGAATTTGGATCTTCTTCATGGCAAAGGAGTTTTTACCTGGAATTTCATTCATTAAAGGTGAAAAGTGGCTTATGTCAAAAATGAGCGTTTCAGAGCGATAGCAGACTGTTTTAGCACTGTACAGTCGCCTAAGGCTGAAAAGTGGCTTATGTGAAAAATGAGCGTTTCAGAGCGAGAGCAGCCTGTTTTTGCACTAAGCTGCATTTCACTGAAAAAAGGTCTTTCAAACAGGTTTACTAGCCTGAACTGGTTGAATTTGGATCTTCTTCATGGCAAAGGAGTTTTTACCTGGAATTTCATTCATTAAAGGTGAAAAGTGGCTTATGTCAAAAATGAGCGTTTCAGAGCGATAGCAGACTGTTTTTGCACTGTACAGTCGCCTAAGGCTGAAAAGTGGCTTATGTGAAAAATGAGCGTTTCAGAGCGAGAGCAGCCTGTTTTTGCACTAAGCTGCATTTCACTGAAAAAAGGTCTTTCAAACAGGTTTACTAGCCTGAACTGGTTGAATTTGGATCTTCTTCATGGCAAAGGAGTTTTTACCTGGAATTTCATTCATTAAAGGTGAAAAGTGGCTTATGTCAAAAATGAGCGTTTCAGAGCGATTGGAGGCTGTTTTAGCGCTGAAAAGTGGCTTATGTGAAAAATGAGCGTTTCAGAGCGAGAGCAGCCTGTCTTTGCACTAAGCTGCATTTCACTGAAAAAAGGTCTTTCAAACAGGTTTACTAGCCTGAACTGGTTGAATTTGGATCTTCTTCATGGCAAAGGAGTTTTTACCTGGAATTTAATTCATTAAGGCTGAAAAGTGGGTTATGTCAAAAATGAGCGTTTCAGAGCGATATGAGGCTGTTTTAGCACTGTACATTCGCCTAAGGCTGAAAAGTGGCTTATGTGAAAAATGAGCGTTTCAGAGCGAGAGGAGGCTGTTTTTGCACTGTACAGTCGCCTATAAGGCTGAAAAGTGGCTTATGTGAAAAATGAGCGTTTCAGAGCGAGAGCAGCCTGTTTTTGCACTAAGCTGCATTTCACTGAAAAAAGGTCTTTCAAACAGGTTTACTAGCCTGAACTGGTTGAATTTGGATCTTCTTCATGGCAAAGGAGTTTTTACCTGGAATTTCATTCATTAAAGGTGAAAAGTGGCTTATGTCAAAAATGACCGTTTCAGAGCGATTGGAGGCTGTTTTAGCGCTGAAAAGTGGCTTATGTGAAAAATGAGCGTTTCAGAGCGAGAGCAGCCTGTTTTTGCACTAGGCTGCATTTCACTGAAAAAAGGTCTTTCAAACAGGTTTACTAGCCTGAACTGGTTGAATTTGGATCTTCTTCATGGCAAAGGAGTTTTTACCTGGAATTTCATTCATTAAAGGTGAAAAGTGGCTTATGTCAAAAATGAGCGTTTCAGAGCGATTGGAGGCTGTTTTAGCACTGTACAGTCGCCTAAGGCTGAAAAGTGGCTTATGTGAAAAATGAGCGTTTCAGAGCGAGAGCAGCCTGTTTTTGCACTAAGCTGCATTTCACTGAAAAAAGGTCTTTCAAACAGGTTTACTAGCCTGAACTTGTTGAATTTGGATCTTCTTCATGGCAAAGGAGTTTTTACCTGGAATTTCATTCATTAAAGGTGAAAAGTGGGTTATGTCAAAAATGAGCGTTTCAGAGCGATTGGAGGCTGTTTTAGCGCTGAAAAGTGGCTTATGTGAAAAATGAGCGTTTCAGAGCGAGAGCAGCCTGTTTTTGCACTAAGCTGCATTTCACTGAAAAAAGGTCTTTCAAACAGGTTTACTAGCCTGAACTGGTTGAATTTGGATCTTCTTCATGGCAAATGAGTTTTTGCTTAGAATTTAATTCATTAAGGCTGAAAAGAGGGTTATGTCAAAAATGAGCGTTTCAGAGCGATAGGAGGCTGTTTTAGCACTGTACAGTCGCCTAAGGCTGAAAAGTGGCTTATGTGAAAAATGAGCGTTTCAGAGCGAGAGCAGCCTGTTTTTGCACTAAGCTGCATTTCACTGAAAAAAGGTCTTTCAAACAGGTTTACTAGCCTGAACTGGTTGAATTTGGATCTTCTTCATGGCAAAGGAGTTTTTACCTGGAATTTCATTCATTAAAGGTGAAAAGTGGCTTATGTCAAAAATGAGCGTTTCAGAGCGATTGGAGGCTGTTTTAGCGCTGAAAAGTGGCTTATGTGAAAAATGAGCGTTTCAGAGCGAGAGCAGCCTGTTTTTGCACTAAGCTGCATTTCACTGAAAAAAGGTCTTTCAAACAGGTTTACTAGCCTGAACTGGTTGAATTTGGATCTTCTTCATGGCAAAGGAGTTTTTACCTGGAATTTCATTCATTAAAGGTGAAAAGTGGGTTATGTCAAAAATGAGCGTTTCAGAGCGATTGGAGGCTGTTTTAGCACTGTACAGTCGCCTAAGGCTGAAAAGTGGCTTATGTGAAAAATGAGCGTTTCAGAGCGAGAGCAGCCTGTTTTTGCACTAAGCTGCATTTCACTGAAAAAAGGTCTTTCAAACAGGTTTACTAGCCTGAACTGGTTGAATTTGGATCTTCTTCATGGCAAATGAGTTTTTGCTTAGAATTTAATTCATTAAGGCTGAAAAGAGGGTTATGTCAAAAATGAGCGTTTCAGAGCGATAGGAGGCTGTTTTAGCACTGTACAGTCGCCTAAGGCTGAAAAGTGGCTTATGTGAAAAATGAGCGTTTCAGAGCGAGAGCAGCCTGTTTTTGCACTAAGCTGCATTTCACTGAAAAAAGGTCTTTCAAACAGGTTTACTAGCCTGAACTGGTTGAATTTGGATCTTCTTCATGGCAAAGGAGTTTTTACCTGGAATTTCATTCATTAAAGGTGAAAAGTGGCTTATGTCAAAAATGAGCGTTTCAGAGCGATTGGAGACTGTTTTAGCGCTGAAAAGTGGCTTATGTGAAAAATGAGCGTTTCAGAGCGAGAGCAGCCTGTTTTTGCACTAAGCTGCATTTCACTGAAAAAAGGTCTTTCAAACAGGTTTACTAGCCTGAACTGGTTGAATTTGGATCTTCTTCATGGCAAAGGAGTTTTTACCTGGAATTTCATTCATTAAAGGTGAAAAGTGGCTTATGTCAAAAATGAGCGTTTCAGAGCGATTGGAGGCTGTTTTAGCACTGTACAGTCGCCTAAGGCTGAAAAGTGGCTTATGTGAAAAATGAGCGTTTCAGAGCGAGAGCAGCCTGTTTTTGCACTAAGCTGCATTTCACTGAAAAAAGGTCTTTCAAACAGGTTTACTAGCCTGAACTGGTTGAATTTGGATCTTCTTCATGGCAAATGAGTTTTTGCTTAGAATTTAATTCATTAAGGCTGAAAAGAGGGTTATGTCAAAAATGAGCGTTTCAGAGCGATAGGAGGCTGTTTTAGCACTGTACAGTCGCCTAAGGCTGAAAAGTGGCTTATGTGAAAAATGAGCGTTTCAGAGCGAGAGCAGCCTGTTTTTGCACTAAGCTGCATTTCACTGAAAAAAGGTCTTTCAAACAGGTTTACTAGCCTGAACTTGTTGAATTTGGATCTTCTTCATGGCAAAGGAGTTTTTACCTGGAATTTCATTCATTAAAGGTGAAAAGTGGCTTATGTCAAAAATGAGCGTTTCAGAGCGATTGGAGGCTGTTTTAGCGCTGAAAAGTGGCTTATGTGAAAAATGAGCGTTTCAGAGCGAGAGCAGCCTGTTTTTGCACTAAGCTGCATTTCACTGAAAAAAGGTCTTTCAAACAGGTTTACTAGCCTGAACTGGTTGAATTTGGATCTTCTTCATGGCAAATGAGTTTTTGCTTAGAATTTAATTCATTAAGGCTGAAAAGAGGGTTATGTCAAAAATGAGCGTTTCAGAGCGATAGGAGGCTGTTTTAGCACTGTACAGTCGCCTAAGGCTGAAAAGTGGCTTATGTGAAAAATGAGCGTTTCAGAGCGAGAGCAGCCTGTTTTTGCACTAAGCTGCATTTCACTGAAAAAAGGTCTTTCAAACAGGTTTACTAGCCTGAACTGGTTGAATTTGGATCTTCTTCATGGCAAAGGAGTTTTTACCTGGAATTTCATTCATTAAAGGTGAAAAGTGGCTTATGTCAAAAATGAGCGTTTCAGAGCGATTGGAGGCTGTTTTAGCGCTGAAAAGTGGCTTATGTGAAAAATGAGCGTTTCAGAGCGAGAGCAGCCTGTTTTTGCACTAAGCTGCATTTCACTGAAAAAAGGTCTTTCAAACAGGTTTACTAGCCTGAACTTGTTGAATTTGGATCTTCTTCATGGCAAAGGAGTTTTTACCTGGAATTTCATTCATTAAAGGTGAAAAGTGGCTTATGTCAAAAATGAGCGTTTTAGAGCGATTGGAGGCTGTTTTAGCGCTGAAAAGTGGCTTATGTGAAAAATGAGCGTTTCAGAGCGAGAGCAGCCTGTTTTTGCACTAAGCTGCATTTCACTGAAAAAAGGTCTTTCAAACAGGTTTACTAGCCTGAACTGGTTGAATTTGGATCTTCTTCATGGCAAATGAGTTTTTGCTTAGAATTTAATTCATTAAGGCTGAAAAGAGGGTTATGTCAAAAATGAGCGTTTCAGAGCGATATGAGGCTGTTTTAGCACTGTACAGTCGCCTAAGGCTGAAAAGTGGCTTATGTGAAAAATGAGCGTTTCAGAGCGAGAGCAGCCTGTTTTTGCACTAAGCTGCATTTCACTGAAAAAAGGTCTTTCAAACAGGTTTACTAGCCTGAACTGGTTGAATTTGGATCTTCTTCATGGCAAAGGAGTTTTTACCTGGAATTTCATTCATTAAAGGTGAAAAGTGGCTTATGTCAAAAATGAGCGTTTCAGAGCGATTGGAGGCTGTTTTAGCACTGTACAGTCGCCTAAGGCTGAAAAGTGGCTTATGTGAAAAATGAGCGTTTCAGAGCGAGAGCAGCCTGTTTTTGCACTAAGCTGCATTTCACTGAAAAAAGGTCTTTCAAACAGGTTTACTAGCCTGAACTGGTTGAATTTGGATCTTCTTCATGGCAAAGGAGTTTTTACCTGGAATTTCATTCATTAAAGGTGAAAAGTGGCTTATGTCAAAAATGAGCGTTTCAGAGCGATTGGAGGCTGTTTTAGCACTGTACAGTCGCCTAAGGCTGAAAAGTGGCTTATGTGAAAAATGAGCGTTTCAGAGCGAGAGCAGCCTGTTTTTGCACTAAGCTGCATTTCACTGAAAAAAGGTCTTTCAAACAGGTTTACTAGCCTGAACTGGTTGAATTTGGATCTTCTTCATGGCAAAGGAGTTTTTACCTGGAATTTCATTCATTAAAGGTGAAAAGTGGCTTATGTCAAAAATGAGCGTTTCAGAGCGATTGGAGGCTGTTTTAGCGCTGAAAAGTGGCTTATGTGAAAAATGAGCGTTTCAGAGCGAGAGCAGCCTGTTTTTGCACTAAGCTGCATTTCACTGAAAAAAGGTCTTTCAAACAGGTTTACTAGCCTGAACTGGTTGAATTTGGATCTTCTTCATGGCAAAGGAGTTTTTACCTGGAATTTCATTCATTAAAGGTGAAAAGTGGCTTATGTCAAAAATGAGCGTTTCAGAGCGATTGGAGGCTGTTTTAGCACTGTACAGTCGCCTAAGGCTGAAAAGTGGCTTATGTGAAAAATGAGCGTTTCAGAGCGAGAGCAGCCTGTTTTTGCACTAAGCTGCATTTCACTGAAAAAAGGTCTTTCAAACAGGTTTACTAGCCTGAACTTGTTGAATTTGGATCTTCTTCATGGCAAAGGAGTTTTTACCTGGAATTTCATTCATTAAAGGTGAAAAGTGGCTTATGTCAAAAATGAGCGTTTCAGAGCGATTGGAGGCTGTTTTAGCGCTGAAAAGTGGCTTATGTGAAAAATGAGCGTTTCAGAGCGAGAGCAGCCTGTTTTTGCACTAAGCTGCATTTCACTGAAAAAAGGTCTTTCAAACAGGTTTACTAGCCTGAACTGGTTGAATTTGGATCTTCTTCATGGCAAATGAGTTTTTGCTTAGAATTTAATTCATTAAGGCTGAAAAGAGGGTTATGTCAAAAATGAGCGTTTCAGAGCGATAGGAGGCTGTTTTAGCACTGTACAGTCGCCTAAGGCTGAAAAGTGGCTTATGTGAAAAATGAGCGTTTCAGAGCGAGAGCAGCCTGTTTTTGCACTAAGCTGCATTTCACTGAAAAAAGGTCTTTCAAACAGGTTTACTAGCCTGAACTGGTTGAATTTGGATCTTCTTCATGGCAAAGGAGTTTTTACCTGGAATTTCATTCATTAAAGGTGAAAAGTGGCTTATGTCAAAAATGAGCGTTTCAGAGCGATTGGAGGCTGTTTTAGCGCTGAAAAGTGGCTTATGTGAAAAATGAGCGTTTCAGAGCGAGAGCAGCCTGTTTTTGCACTAAGCTGCATTTCACTGAAAAAAGGTCTTTCAAACAGGTTTACTAGCCTGAACTTGTTGAATTTGGATCTTCTTCATGGCAAAGGAGTTTTTACCTGGAATTTCATTCATTAAAGGTGAAAAGTGGCTTATGTCAAAAATGAGCGTTTTAGAGCGATTGGAGGCTGTTTTAGCGCTGAAAAGTGGCTTATGTGAAAAATGAGCGTTTCAGAGCGAGAGCAGCCTGTTTTTGCACTAAGCTGCATTTCACTGAAAAAAGGTCTTTCAAACAGGTTTACTAGCCTGAACTGGTTGAATTTGGATCTTCTTCATGGCAAATGAGTTTTTGCTTAGAATTTAATTCATTAAGGCTGAAAAGAGGGTTATGTCAAAAATGAGCGTTTCAGAGCGATATGAGGCTGTTTTAGCACTGTACAGTCGCCTAAGGCTGAAAAGTGGCTTATGTGAAAAATGAGCGTTTCAGAGCGAGAGCAGCCTGTTTTTGCACTAAGCTGCATTTCACTGAAAAAAGGTCTTTCAAACAGGTTTACTAGCCTGAACTGGTTGAATTTGGATCTTCTTCATGGCAAAGGAGTTTTTACCTGGAATTTCATTCATTAAAGGTGAAAAGTGGCTTATGTCAAAAATGAGCGTTTCAGAGCGATTGGAGGCTGTTTTAGCACTGTACAGTCGCCTAAGGCTGAAAAGTGGCTTATGTGAAAAATGAGCGTTTCAGAGCGAGAGCAGCCTGTTTTTGCACTAAGCTGCATTTCACTGAAAAAAGGTCTTTCAAACAGGTTTACTAGCCTGAACTGGTTGAATTTGGATCTTCTTCATGGCAAAGGAGTTTTTACCTGGAATTTCATTCATTAAAGGTGAAAAGTGGCTTATGTCAAAAATGAGCGTTTCAGAGCGATTGGAGGCTGTTTTAGCACTGTACAGTCGCCTAAGGCTGAAAAGTGGCTTATGTGAAAAATGAGCGTTTCAGAGCGAGAGCAGCCTGTTTTTGCACTAAGCTGCATTTCACTGAAAAAAGGTCTTTCAAACAGGTTTACTAGCCTGAACTGGTTGAATTTGGATCTTCTTCATGGCAAAGGAGTTTTTACCTGGAATTTCATTCATTAAAGGTGAAAAGTGGCTTATGTCAAAAATGAGCGTTTCAGAGCGATTGGAGGCTGTTTTAGCGCTGAAAAGTGGCTTATGTGAAAAATGAGCGTTTCAGAGCGAGAGCAGCCTGTTTTTGCACTAAGCTGCATTTCACTGAAAAAAGGTCTTTCAAACAGGTTTACTAGCCTGAACTGGTTGAATTTGGATCTTCTTCATGGCAAAGGAGTTTTTACCTGGAATTTCATTCATTAAAGGTGAAAAGTGGCTTATGTCAAAAATGAGCGTTTCAGAGCGATTGGAGGCTGTTTTAGCACTGTACAGTCGCCTAAGGCTGAAAAGTGGCTTATGTGAAAAATGAGCGTTTCAGAGCGAGAGCAGCCTGTTTTTGCACTAAGCTGCATTTCACTGAAAAAAGGTCTTTCAAACAGGTTTACTAGCCTGAACTTGTTGAATTTGGATCTTCTTCATGGCAAAGGAGTTTTTACCTGGAATTTCATTCATTAAAGGTGAAAAGTGGCTTATGTCAAAAATGAGCGTTTCAGAGCGATTGGAGGCTGTTTTAGCGCTGAAAAGTGGCTTATGTGAAAAATGAGCGTTTCAGAGCGAGAGCAGCCTGTTTTTGCACTAAGCTGCATTTCACTGAAAAAAGGTCTTTCAAACAGGTTTACTAGCCTGAACTGGTTGAATTTGGATCTTCTTCATGGCAAATGAGTTTTTGCTTAGAATTTAATTCATTAAGGCTGAAAAGAGGGTTATGTCAAAAATGAGCGTTTCAGAGCGATAGGAGGCTGTTTTAGCACTGTACAGTCGCCTAAGGCTGAAAAGTGGCTTATGTGAAAAATGAGCGTTTCAGAGCGAGAGCAGCCTGTTTTTGCACTAAGCTGCATTTCACTGAAAAAAGGTCTTTCAAACAGGTTTACTAGCCTGAACTGGTTGAATTTGGATCTTCTTCATGGCAAAGGAGTTTTTACCTGGAATTTCATTCATTAAAGGTGAAAAGTGGCTTATGTCAAAAATGAGCGTTTCAGAGCGATTGGAGACTGTTTTAGCGCTGAAAAGTGGCTTATGTGAAAAATGAGCGTTTCAGAGCGAGAGCAGCCTGTTTTTGCACTAAGCTGCATTTCACTGAAAAAAGGTCTTTCAAACAGGTTTACTAGCCTGAACTGGTTGAATTTGGATCTTCTTCATGGCAAAGGAGTTTTTACCTGGAATTTCATTCATTAAAGGTGAAAAGTGGCTTATGTCAAAAATGAGCGTTTCAGAGCGATTGGAGGCTGTTTTAGCGCTGAAAAGTGGCTTATGTGAAAAATGAGCGTTTCAGAGCGAGAGCAGCCTGTTTTTGCACTAAGCTGCATTTCACTGAAAAAAGGTCTTTCAAACAGGTTTACTAGCCTGAACTTGTTGAATTTGGATCTTCTTCATGGCAAAGGAGTTTTTACCTGGAACTTCATTCATTAAAGGTGAAAAGTGGCTTATGTCAAAAATGAGCGTTTTAGAGCGATTGGAGGCTGTTTTAGCGCTGAAAAGTGGCTTATGTGAAAAATGAGCGTTTCAGAGCGAGAGCAGCCTGTTTTTGCACTAAGCTGCATTTCACTGAAAAAAGGTCTTTCAAACAGGTTTACTAGCCTGAACTGGTTGAATTTGGATCTTCTTCATGGCAAATGAGTTTTTGCTTAGAATTTAATTCATTAAGGCTGAAAAGAGGGTTATGTCAAAAATGAGCGTTTCAGAGCGATATGAGGCTGTTTTAGCACTGTACAGTCGCCTAAGGCTGAAAAGTGGCTTATGTGAAAAATGAGCGTTTCAGAGCGAGAGCAGCCTGTTTTTGCACTAAGCTGCATTTCACTGAAAAAAGGTCTTTCAAACAGGTTTACTAGCCTGAACTGGTTGAATTTGGATCTTCTTCATGGCAAAGGAGTTTTTACCTGGAATTTCATTCATTAAAGGTGAAAAGTGGCTTATGTCAAAAATGAGCGTTTCAGAGCGATTGGAGGCTGTTTTAGCACTGTACAGTCGCCTAAGGCTGAAAAGTGGCTTATGTGAAAAATGAGCGTTTCAGAGCGAGAGCAGCCTGTTTTTGCACTAAGCTGCATTTCACTGAAAAAAGGTCTTTCAAACAGGTTTACTAGCCTGAACTGGTTGAATTTGGATCTTCTTCATGGCAAATGAGTTTTTGCTTAGAATTTAATTCATTAAGGCTGAAAAGAGGGTTATGTCAAAAATGAGCGTTTCAGAGCGATAGGAGGCTGTTTTAGCACTGTACAGTCGCCTAAGGCTGAAAAGTGGCTTATGTGAAAAATGAGCGTTTCAGAGCGAGAGCAGCCTGTTTTTGCACTAAGCTGCATTTCACTGAAAAAAGGTCTTTCAAACAGGTTTACTAGCCTGAACTGGTTGAATTTGGATCTTCTTCATGGCAAAGGAGTTTTTACCTGGAATTTCATTCATTAAAGGTGAAAAGTGGCTTATGTCAAAAATGAGCGTTTCAGAGCGATTGGAGGCTGTTTTAGCGCTGAAAAGTGGCTTATGTGAAAAATGAGCGTTTCAGAGCGAGAGCAGCCTGTTTTTGCACTAAGCTGCATTTCACTGAAAAAAGGTCTTTCAAACAGGTTTACTAGCCTGAACTTGTTGAATTTGGATCTTCTTCATGGCAAAGGAGTTTTTACCTGGAATTTCATTCATTAAAGGTGAAAAGTGGCTTATGTCAAAAATGAGCGTTTTAGAGCGATTGGAGGCTGTTTTAGCGCTGAAAAGTGGCTTATGTGAAAAATGAGCGTTTCAGAGCGAGAGTAGCCTGTTTTTGCACTAAGCTGCATTTCACTGAAAAAAGGTCTTTCAAACAGGTTTACTAGCCTGAACTGGTTGAATTTGGATCTTCTTCATGGCAAATGAGTTTTTGCTTAGAATTTAATTCATTAAGGCTGAAAAGAGGGTTATGTCAAAAATGAGCGTTTCAGAGCGATAGGAGGCTGTTTTAGCACTGTACAGTCGCCTAAGGCTGAAAAGTGGCTTATGTGAAAAATGAGCGTTTCAGAGCGAGAGCAGCCTGTTTTTGCACTAAGCTGCATTTCACTGAAAAAAGGTCTTTCAAACAGGTTTACTAGCCTGAACTTGTTGAATTTGGATCTTCTTCATGGCAAAGGAGTTTTTACCTGGAATTTCATTCATTAAAGGTGAAAAGTGGCTTATGTCAAAAATGAGCGTTTCAGAGCGATTGGAGGCTGTTTTAGCGCTGAAAAGTGGCTTATGTGAAAAATGAGCGTTTCAGAGCGAGAGCAGCCTGTTTTTGCACTAAGCTGCATTTCACTGAAAAAAGGTCTTTCAAACAGGTTTACTAGCCTGAACTGGTTGAATTTGGATCTTCTTCATGGCAAATGAGTTTTTGCTTAGAATTTAATTCATTAAGGCTGAAAAGAGGGTTATGTCAAAAATGAGCGTTTCAGAGCGATAGGAGGCTGTTTTATGTCAGCGCTGAAAAGTGGCTTATGTGAAAAATGAGCGTTTCAGAGCGAGAGCAGCCTGTTTTTGCACTAAGCTGCATTTCACTGAAAAAAGGTCTTTCAAACAGGTTTACTAGCCTGAACTGGTTGAATTTGGATCTTCTTCATGGCAAAGGAGTTTTTACCTGGAATTTCATTCATTAAAGGTGAAAAGTGGCTTATGTCAAAAATGAGCGTTTTAGAGCGATTGGAGGCTGTTTTAGCGCTGAAAAGTGGCTTATGTGAAAAATGAGCGTTTCAGAGCGAGAGCAGCCTGTTTTTGCACTAAGCTGCATTTCACTGAAAAAAGGTCTTTCAAACAGGTTTACTAGCCTGAACTGGTTGAATTTGGATCTTCTTCATGGCAAATGAGTTTTTGCTTAGAATTTAATTCATTAAGGCTGAAAAGAGGGTTATGTCAAAAATGAGCGTTTCAGAGCGATAGGAGGCTGTTTTAGCACTGTACAGTCGCCTAAGGCTGAAAAGTGGCTTATGTGAAAAATGAGCGTTTCAGAGCGAGAGCAGCCTGTTTTTGCACTAAGCTGCATTTCACTGAAAAAAGGTCTTTCAAACAGGTTTACTAGCCTGAACTTGTTGAATTTGGATCTTCTTCATGGCAAAGGAGTTTTTACCTGGAATTTCATTCATTAAAGGTGAAAAGTGGCTTATGTCAAAAATGAGCGTTTCAGAGCGATTGGAGGCTGTTTTAGCGCTGAAAAGTGGCTTATGTGAAAAATGAGCGTTTCAGAGCGAGAGCAGCCTGTTTTTGCACTAAGCTGCATTTCACTGAAAAAAGGTCTTTCAAACAGGTTTACTAGCCTGAACTGGTTGAATTTGGATCTTCTTCATGGCAAATGAGTTTTTGCTTAGAATTTAATTCATTAAGGCTGAAAAGAGGGTTATGTCAAAAATGAGCGTTTCAGAGCGATAGGAGGCTGTTTTAGCACTGTACAGTCGCCTAAGGCTGAAAAGTGGCTTATGTGAAAAATGAGCGTTTCAGAGCGAGAGCAGCCTGTTTTTGCACTAAGCTGCATTTCACTGAAAAAAGGTCTTTCAAACAGGTTTACTAGCCTGAACTGGTTGAATTTGGATCTTCTTCATGGCAAAGGAGTTTTTACCTGGAATTTCATTCATTAAAGGTGAAAAGTGGCTTATGTCAAAAATGAGCGTTTCAGAGCGATTGGAGGCTGTTTTAGCGCTGAAAAGTGGCTTATGTGAAAAATGAGCGTTTCAGAGCGAGAGCAGCCTGTTTTTGCACTAAGCTGCATTTCACTGAAAAAAGGTCTTTCAAACAGGTTTACTAGCCTGAACTGGTTGAATTTGGATCTTCTTCATGGCAAAGGAGTTTTTACCTGGAATTTCATTCATTAAAGGTGAAAAGTGGCTTATGTCAAAAATGAGCGTTTCAGAGCGATTGGAGGCTGTTTTAGCGCTGAAAAGTGGCTTATGTGAAAAATGAGCGTTTCAGAGCGAGAGCAGCCTGTTTTTGCACTAAGCTGCATTTCACTGAAAAAAGGTCTTTCAAACAGGTTTACTAGCCTGAACTTGTTGAATTTGGATCTTCTTCATGGCAAAGGAGTTTTTACCTGGAATTTCATTCATTAAAGGTGAAAAGTGGCTTATGTCAAAAATGAGCGTTTCAGAGCGATTGGAGGCTGTTTTAGCGCTGAAAAGTGACTTATGTGAAAAATGAGCGTTTCAGAGCGAGAGCAGCCTGTTTTTGCACTAAGCTGCATTTCACTGAAAAAAGGTCTTTCAAACAGGTTTACTAGCCTGAACTGGTTGAATTTGGATCTTCTTCATGGCAAAGGAGTTTTTACCTGGAATTTCATTCATTAAAGGTGAAAAGTGGGTTATGTCAAAAATGAGCGTTTCAGAGCGATAGGAGGCTGTTTTAGCGCTGAAAAGTGGCTTATGTGAAAAATGAGCGTTTCAGAGCGAGAGCAGCCTGTTTTTGCACTAAGCTGCATTTCACTGAAAAAAGGTCTTTCAAACAGGTTTACTAGCCTGAACTTGTTGAATTTGGATCTTCTTCATGGCAAAGGAGTTTTTACCTGGAATTTCATTCATTAAAGGTGAAAAGTGGCTTATGTCAAAAATGAGCGTTTCAGAGCGATTGGAGGCTGTTTTAGCGCTGAAAAGTGGCTTATGTGAAAAATGAGCGTTTCAGAGCGAGAGCAGCCTGTTTTTGCACTAAGCTGCATTTCACTGAAAAAAGGTCTTTCAAACAGGTTTACTAGCCTGAACTGGTTGAATTTGGATCTTCTTCATGGCAAAGGAGTTTTTACCTGGAATTTCATTCATTAAAGGTGAAAAGTGGGTTATGTCAAAAATGAGCGTTTCAGAGCGATAGGAGGCTGTTTTAGCGCTGAAAAGTGGCTTATGTGAAAAATGAGCGTTTCAGAGCGAGAGCAGCCTGTTTTTGCACTAAGCTGCATTTCACTGAAAAAAGGTCTTTCAAACAGGTTTACTAGCCTGAACTGGTTGAATTTGGATCTTCTTCATGGCAAATGAGTTTTTACCTGGAATTTAATTCATTAAGGCTGAAAAGAGGGTTATGTCAAAAATGAGCGTTTCAGAGCGATAGGAGGCTGTTTTAGCACTGTACAGTCGCCTAAGGCTGAAAAGTGGCTTATGTGAAAAATGAGCGTTTCAGAGCGAGAGCAGCCTGTTTTTGCACTAAGCTGCATTTCACTGAAAAAAGGTCTTTCAAACAGGTTTACTAGCCTGAACTGGTTGAATTTGGATCTTCTTCATGGCAAATGAGTTTTTACCTGGAATTTCATTCATTAAGGCTGAAAAGTGGCTTATGTCAAAAATGAGCGTTTCAGAGCGATAGGAGGCTGTTTTAGCACTGTACAGTCGCCTAAGGCTGAAAAGTGGCTTATGTGAAAAATGAGCGTTTCAGAGCGAGAGCAGCCTGTTTTTGCACTAAGCTGCATTTCACTGAAAAAAGGTCTTTCAAACAGGTTTACTAGCCTGAACTGGTTGAATTTGGATCTTCTTCATGGCAAATGAGTTTTTACCTGGAATTTAATTCATTAAGGCTGAAAAGTGGGTTATGTCAAAAATGAGCGTTTCAGAGCGATAGGAGGCTGTTTTAGCGCTGAAAAGTGGCTTATGTGAAAAATTAGCGTTTCAGAGCGAGAGCAGCCTGTTTTTGCACTAAGCTGCATTTCACTGAAAAAAGGTCTTTCAAACAGGTTTACTAGCCTGAACTGGTTGAATTTGGATCTTCTTCATGGCAAAGGAGTTTTTACCTGGAATTTCATTCATTAAAGGTGAAAAGTGGCTTATGTCAAAAATGAGCGTTTCAGAGCGATAGCAGACTGTTTTAGCACTGTACAGTCGCCTAAGGCTGAAAAGTGGCTTATGTGAAAAATGAGCGTTTCAGAGCGAGAGCAGCCTGTTTTTGCACTAAGCTGCATTTCACTGAAAAAAGGTCTTTCAAACAGGTTTACTAGCCTGAACTGGTTGAATTTGGATCTTCTTCATGGCAAAGGAGTTTTTACCTGGAATTTCATTCATTAAAGGTGAAAAGTGGCTTATGTCAAAAATGAGCGTTTCAGAGCGATAGCAGACTGTTTTTGCACTGTACAGTCGCCTAAGGCTGAAAAGTGGCTTATGTGAAAAATGAGCGTTTCAGAGCGAGAGCAGCCTGTTTTTGCACTAAGCTGCATTTCACTGAAAAAAGGTCTTTCAAACAGGTTTACTAGCCTGAACTGGTTGAATTTGGATCTTCTTCATGGCAAAGGAGTTTTTACCTGGAATTTCATTCATTAAAGGTGAAAAGTGGCTTATGTCAAAAATGAGCGTTTCAGAGCGATTGGAGGCTGTTTTAGCGCTGAAAAGTGGCTTATGTGAAAAATGAGCGTTTCAGAGCGAGAGCAGCCTGTTTTTGCACTAAGCTGCATTTCACTGAAAAAAGGTCTTTCAAACAGGTTTACTAGCCTGAACTGGTTGAATTTGGATCTTCTTCATGGCAAAGGAGTTTTTACCTGGAATTTAATTCATTAAGGCTGAAAAGTGGGTTATGTCAAAAATGAGCGTTTCAGAGCGATAGGAGGCTGTTTTAGCACTGTACATTCGCCTAAGGCTGAAAAGTGGCTTATGTGAAAAATGAGCGTTTCAGAGCGAGAGGAGGCTGTTTTTGCACTGTACAGTCGCCTATAAGGCTGAAAAGTGGCTTATGTGAAAAATGAGCGTTTCAGAGCGAGAGCAGCCTGTTTTTGCACTAAGCTGCATTTCACTGAAAAAAGGTCTTTCAAACAGGTTTACTAGCCTGAACTGGTTGAATTTGGATCTTCTTCATGGC